>NC_060159.1:26149077-26184121 GCF_021292245.1 Micropterus dolomieu | reverse complement strand
AGGACATGGACATAACAGAAACCTTTATTACACTGTGGAAATGCTTGTTTAAAACTGGTTCATTGTTGACTAAAGTCAGACTTACCTGCTTGAAATAATTGCAGAAGAACTACAGAGAATTGGCATAACATATCTTTGTCTCTGTGTTTTACCTTCTAGAGCTGGATGTGGACAAGCTCAGCTTATCTGAACGTATCAAGCAAAGAAACCCATCTTAGCTTCTAAAAAATATCAGAAGAACTACACAGAATTAGCAGAACATGTTTCTGTGTCTGCGTTTCACCTGCTAGCACTGGATGTGGACAAGCTAAGCTTGTCTGAACATTTCAAGCAAAGAAACCCATCTCGGCTTCTAAATAATTGCAGAAGAACTACACGGAATTAGCAGAACATGTCTCTGTGTTTTACCTTCTAGCGCTGGATGTGGACAAGCTAAGCTTGTCTGAACATATCAAGCAAAGAAACCCATCTCAGCTTCTAAATAATTGCAGAAGAACTACAAAGAATTGGCATAACATATCTTTGTCTGTGTGTTTTACCTTCTAGTGCTGGATGTGGACAAGCTAAGCTATGCCAATGTTGACTTATATTTTATGGAAACAAGCAAAAGAAATATGTCAGAGGCTGTAGTGAATGAGATAAAAGCCCAGATCTGTCAAATATGGGGAGGCCACCTACAAATCTATACTGATGGGTCAAAGGATCCTGAGAGCGGTAAAGTGGCTTTTGGTGTAAGCATACCAGAAATAGGTTATAAAAAAGTTCCAGTTGTCTGAAATTCCAGATCATATGTCGGTCTTCACAGCAGAGCTGTTGGCAGTGCTATGGGCATTAAAGTGGGTCGAAGATAATAAACAGGAATATTCAGTTATATGTAGCGACTCAGCAGCAACTCTGATTACAATTAAAGATACGAAAATGAAATCTAGACCCGATTTACTTGTGGAAATTATGCAGGTGTTGTATAGAATTCACAAAGCAGGGTATGAGGTACGGGTTTGTGTGGGTACAGGCGCACATGTGTGTGGAGGGTAATGAGGAGGCAGATGTGGTGGCAAAGAAGGCCGTGCTGGAGGAAAGAGTTCAAATTAATTTACAATATGGGTTACCGGATTACACAGAAATAATAAATTGGTCAGTGAAAGAAATGTGGCAAAAATCATGGGAAAATGAAAGAAAGGGGAGAACATATTATTCAGAACAAAGAACTTTAGAGAAAGGAAGATGTGATTTTAGAGGTAAGATGCAGTAGTTCTGTCCAGACTGAGATTTGGGCACTGTGGGATGAGGAGTCGGCTGGCTCTGATTGGTAAACACCCTGATGGAAAATGTGAATGTGGAGACAAGGAAACAGTGAAGCATGTATTAGTTCTTTGTAGAAAATACTCTCGCCAAAGGAGGAAATTGTTTAGAGACCTGGGAGCAATTGGAGAAACTATATTTAGCATGCGCACCCTAGTTAACTTAGATAGTTGGAACAAAATGAAGAAAGTGATCGAGTACCTACATAAAACTGGTTTATACAAAATGATATAGGCAATTAGCGTTGAGATGTGAATAGCGAACAGAGGAGGGCAGCAATACGCCACAGATGCGTCTAGTCTGCCGGAAACAAGAACAAGAAGAAGAAGAAGCTGAAAGCGGAAGTGGAGTTTTCCGGTGTCCTTGTGTGAGAGAGGCGACTGCGTACAGACTGTGAAGATGAACAGTTACAGACACTTATTTGTAAGTCTATTTTCTACTTAAAGTGTGCCTTTCCATTGTGTAATTATCATTTAACTAATTAAATGTGTATATTTGTCTGGATAGCCGTGGAAAAGGAAAAGCGCGGATAGAAAGTGCGAAGCTAAATTAGGGGTCAAAGCCGCCGGAAGAGTTAGCATTAGCTTAGCTTAGCTTCCGTGGTAGTTTAACGAGCACTTCTTGCCTCTAGCCGCTTGTATTTGATGTAAATATGTATGTAACATTAAACGTGTTTAAAAGCGGGTTCAGTAATGCCACCCACGTCCTCGTGTGTGTGTCTGTGTGTGTGATGACTTTGCCGGTTTGTTGTTGTTTTGCAGGCGCTCCAGCAGGTGGCGCGGCGGACCTTCACCAGCTCTGCCCGCCGACAGGTCGACAACAAAGTCCCACAGAAACAGAAGGCGTTTCAGGTAAATTCACAAGAAACCGCTCACGTTACTACAGTATTATAAGACCCTGTTTTAAACCACGTTACGTCTCGTTTGACCTTAAGTTTTACTTTTGACCTTCAGATGTGCTGTTATGATCATGGTGTTCAAAAACCGTCCGATTTCCTGACAACCTTTTAAAAGACTATAATAATTCACATTTGTAGTTATAGCGTTTGTAATCTCATCTAGTACAGTGTCAGTTGTTTAGGTAGTCAAAGTTTTCCTTTATGTGCGAAGCTGGGATGAAATACTATGCGTGACCTCAGTGTTTCCCACAGGAGACTGGAAGAAAAGTCATGTTCATTTTTAAATGCTTCAATCTGTTGCACTTTGAGACTGAAATTAAGAGGCTAGATCTAAGAAGAACCTTCTGTTTTTGTAAACAATTTAATCATGAACACATTCAGGATTTCCCTTGGTTTCTAGAGGGGTTTAGGTGCTGCTGTTGCGGTCAAATTACTTCTTACCCCGAGGAGGTACTTTGACGTAAAACCGTCAAAATCTATTATCATCACAATATTTATTTTAAAAAAAAAACACATGCAGGATGTAGTTTTCCACATTACACTCAGTGATGTGAAACAGCTATGCTCAATGATGAAGTAATTGCAATCTCCTAAAGTACAACTTCATAAGAATCGCAAAAAAAAACATTTGGTGAAAGAGGCGAAGTCGGTGAAGGGATCAGAATTGGGATTATCCAACCAGCTGTAGGGTTTGGTGTCAGTTGGATTGCTTTTACCGGACGAGAACTCTCAGCATAGTTTTATTTCTTTTCATTCAGCTAAGGTAAAAACACTTTTGGTGCCTAAGAACAGGATTTGTAAACGAGTACTGATTTACACATCGCTGAACTTCAGTGGTGCCCCGCCACCTTTGTGGTTATGAGAAGTGTAAAAATGTATTCGGTTCGCAATGAAACTTGGCCCTTCACAGTCAATTAATTCAATTAGGCAATTAATGGGAAACGCTGGAACTCGGCTCAATTATTCAATTTTCTTCTGTTTTATTGCTATGATACAAAGTTGTAGTTCTTTTTTTTGTCTGAATAAATTATTCTTAGCAAGTTGGTTTAAAAAAACAACAACAAAAAGCTAATTAAGTATTTTTGTTACGTATAAGTGGTTTGGTCTCATGTAAAGTGATTAACATCATTTATATCCGCCTCAGAGGATATCCTTATTAATATGACAGTTATTTAAACCGTATTACCAAGGTCACTCTGTGATTCTGTCATAGTTTCCTTTTGCAAAACATTAAACATCATCTTGTTACCCGTTATCCGGCAGGAGGTTACAGCTTCAAAGCGAGTTTGTGATCTCACAGTTCTCTTTGCCCTGAGTCATAGTTAGTTTACCCAGAATGAAATCAATGTCTAAACCCAAAATTTCCACCGACTGCACCGGTAACTGCCGGACCTGCTGCAAAACGATCTTAATGCTCATTCACTGAATAAGAAGAGAAAGACAAACATTTCATTACCATTCTGGTCAGACAGCAGACGTCTGTGAGATCACAAAAACATCTTAAAAGATCTAAAACCGATGCTGGACAGCAGGTAACAAAAATAAATGACGCTGTGATATTTCTCAGTAGGTAACAAATAAAGGTATTATATGCTATATGAAGCTGTAGTGAGTCGTCCAAATCCTTTTTAGTCCGTGTTTTCAGGGTTAAACTTGAGAAACTGTTCACTGCTGCCACAGAATGACTAAGCATCACCCTCATGCATGTAAGACTTATGAGAAATGTTGCTGCTTGCGGCCCCTGAAAATGTAAACAAAGGTTTTCATAAACACAGAGAATAGATAAGAACATAAGCTAAGAATCTTGAAAGGCTTAAAGCAGACCTGTTTAATGAGGTCAGATACTTCCTCCCTCTGTGGCAGTTCAGTCTCGTTTGGAGAAATCAAACCTTGAAAATATGAGGCAAGAAAAATCTGACCATGGTGCAGTTTTCCAGACAGGAAGTGGTTTGTTTGAACTCCATAAACTCCAGTTCTCTATATGAGAACTTCAGGAATATACATGATTTTACATTACAGATGCTGAATGGTGCGTATTTTCATTTCTTTAGCAGTGTTTCTTCTCATGAAGCCATGAAACTTCTGTCATTGTAGCTCCAAAGATAAGTAGCTGGTATCTAACAAGTGAAGTACTAATGATGCATGTTGGACCTGCAGTGAGTTAAATACCTACACGCAGTACTTGTTGAGCTTCACTGATGTCGAGCAAGGCCGGGGAGTAGATTATAGTGTCTGCTGCTGCTGCTTTCACAGCTCAGGCAGCCAAACGTCGCCCCTGCTAGTGTGAAAATGAAGAACTTGGTGATTTAACAAGCTGCCCAGGTGTCTTGTAGACTAAACAAACTAGTTTTATGGCTGGTTTGTTCTCCTGCGCTGGTGATGGCCGCTGAAATATGCTTTTTACAACCCGCAATGATTGAATCCAGTCTGCATGATGAGCTGTAGACCTTTTGATGCCTGATGGGTCATCGCACCCTGAAGAGCTCTGACTCTCTAAACAGTCCCCTTTAAGTCTCTAATGGGGACTCTGCTCAAACATGTGCTGGTTCATCATGTTAACTGTGAGGATACGTTGCTTTTCTTTGTCATTTATGAGTAAATGAAGAGTCTTTGGGTTTTGGACTCTTGGTTTCACAAAGGGCACTTTGGGCTCTGGGAATACATTTTTATAGACTAACTGACTTAAAAAAATAATAATAATAATAATCTGGTAATTGCAGCCTTAATGCAAATTTCCAAAAGGCCAGTCTGGTTGTTTTTACTAGATTATTGTGGGTGAAAATGATCATGATAGCAGAATTTTGGCTTTAATGCCAATATTTAGAAGTTAAATAAATTGGACACTCAGACTTGCAGTCTAACTGAATTATTGTGAAGAACAAGCTAAAGGAGAGGAAATCAGTTGTACATGATAAGGTTGGTCTCAGTAATCTGAGTTTCTTAATAATCTGAATTGTTTTCCCATCTAGGAGGACAATTGTACGTGAAAGGATTTTGTTTTCAGCTCTCCTCCATCGACATAACCTTTAAAGAGACGACTGAACTGGTCTTTTGCTGAGATTTGACAAGAAGGAAAATATAGAATATCTCCAGATGTGTCTCTTTAAAATAAAGTAGTGTAGCAAATAACTTTCCTGTTGACTACGGCTAGAACAAGTAGTGTTTCTTTAAAAGCCAGGCTTAAACGTGAGCCTCAAAAGGTCTTCAGGTAAGTTTAGTGGTGACCCCTTTTTAGCAGCTTGTTAGATGTCTCCAGTAGTAGTTTGTACAATAAACAAACATACAGTAGAAGAAGAAAAGCCTGGGACTGATTATGTATTTTTTTATGACCCAGGTGTAAAAATCCAGTCATCTTGCAGAGGTGTCGGTCATTGTTCCAGTGATTCAATGCCGTTTGTTGCCGTTCTAAGTTTTCTATAATTTTCTCGCCCGCAGGAGGATAACGGGATGCCAGTTCACTTAAAAGGAGGCACCGTCGACGCTCTGTTGTACAGAACAACGATGACCCTCACTGTCCTGGGTGAGAAGATCCCCATCTGCTTTAAACTTCATCATCTTCTTCCTGCAGAATTGTTTCTCTAAAAGTTGAGCTTGTAACAATTTGCCTTACACCAAAACAGCAAGAGAAAAGTTAGATAAGGTAACGGGGCAGATACCTTCTGAGGTGATTACAGCCAGCAGCCTGCTTACTTTAGTTAAACAAAACCTAAATAACCCCAATAAACACTCAAGCTGCAACTGTATACATTACATTAACGAAAAAAAGTCCATATGATGGGTTCAACAGCGTGTATCTAGAGATAAATCAGGATTATACACACTCGCTCGGCCGCACTGCGACACACCAAACAAACATTGCAAACAATTTTCATTCAAATAACTTAAATGGTCCGGATTCAAATAGATGTCCTCCTCGGTAAGAAAAAAAAAAAGATACCAGGTGAAGCGTGGTGAGACCCCGCAGTCAATAATATTCCACAGCTAACTTACGCAACCTCGCCACAGTCTGTTTAGGCGATGGGATGATGCAGAAAAGTCCCAACATATAATCCACCAAAAAGCGTTATTCCTTGGTTGAGTTCATCTGGCAATCCTGTAACACAGAGCCCACTAAACTTCCGACCACTTCACCTGTTGCAGCTACGTAAAGGAAAGTCCATATAACAATGATTACACCACAGACCTCTGATATAACAGTTCCTTTTCTACACGTGAAGGGAAAAAACAACACTCACAAAGCATGTTCACCCTCACATTAAAAGCTGGATTAGTGCAGTCATCGCAGGAGCTTAATGATCCGGTGTTGAAGAACTATTGTGAGGCAGGATCAGGTGCGACGAAGGCGTTTCGCAGACTGACGAAGACTTAATTTAGCAAGGTTTAATGAGACTTGGACAAGGAGATACAGAGCCAGCATACCAACACCAACTCTCAAGAATACTTCCTCTCTGGAGATATTTATCCGTCTTTGATCTACAGTTTAACTAAGTGTCTGAATAAGGTTTCATGTTCACCCCTCTATCCATGTGTGAAGACTCTGTTGGTTCAAATCAAGACACGTTGTGTGTCCTTCATGCAACACTTTCTACATAGTGCCAGTCTGTCTGATTTTTATATTCCAATGCTGTGTCAGGTTGGAATCTATGACTCTCCATGAGTTGTACTCTAATCTGTGGAGCCAGTACGTTCTTGTAAACATTCTCCTAAGATTCCCAGAGAATATCTGCCAACCTCCTTTATCAGTCTAAATGCTGTCTCCCTAACAAGGACAGTTACATGAGAGAATGAACTAGAGCTGGAAGGTCAGTGAACACTTATAGGGTCAGCTAACGACTCCAAGATAGACCTGTCTTACATCATTTAAGCCCTCTAAGAAATATCTTTAGATCAGTCGTCTCTGCTTTTGTTGCTGCACAGTTGTTGTTTAATCTAACTGTTCTACATCATGTCCCGCTAACCGGCCTTGTTTTTCCTTTCAGGAGCTGCGTATGTTGTGTATGAACTGGTGAAGGCAGCGTTCCCTCAGAAGAAATAACGACTCCGCTGCTTCAGCCGTTTACTTCCACTTTAAAAACAGGCCAGCCGCTCTGTTGTATAGAAAGATGATGATCCTTCGTCTGTGCCGGGCTGCGTGTTTCCTGTCATGGTGGGATATTGTTTCACGTTCATGGGATCAATATTTATTTCTTGTAATCTCTCTGATGACATCAATTAAAAAAAAATGCCTCTCATGACTAAAACCTGTTGATGAGTGTTTCTTTGATTTCTTAAATACAGCACAGGCTCTTGTCGATGCTTTCGTCCAGGCAGTAGGTCTCGAAGATGCGCAGCCCCTCGCCATGTAGACGCTGTGGCTCGGAGTCACTCGGCTCCGGACTCAGGGTGTTATCGTTGAATTCCTCTGGAGGAAACAACAAAAGGGTTTAAACAGGCAGACTGAAAGCGAGGTCACGGGTCCTTTGACATATTTTATGTTGCAGGGTCAAATTGTTATTGTTGATGCTTTTTAAATATTTCACTACAAAAAAAAAAGACTCTTGCATGTCAGACATGTTTCCAATAACTAAACTTGACCTCTTACTTGAGTCTGTCTTGAAGCTTGCATAGCTAGTTTCAAAGTTGTAGTGCATACATTTAGCTCGACCTTGAAAATTTAAAAGTTATTTTAAATGATTTATAAATTGATTTCCAGAAACATTTGACACCTGCTGTACTCTGTTGATACTCTGAACCCTTGGAAATTTGTTTTTGTTTTAAGACTTTGTATTTGGCTCAAACACCTTTTATTACACTCAGTATCCAGTTTATCAGGCACACCTTGCAAATACTCATAATATTCAGTCTACTACAACATCCCTGCAGTAAATCCTCCCCTCATGAAGCTTATGATGTTCAGTTTTGGTGCAACTGTATGATCATTACAGAAGATCCAGTATTCAGTCCTGTGTACTAATACTTACCAGATACCTAAATGTAAAAATACACTATAAGAAAGTTGAAGTCTGGCATTGAAAATGTTAAGTAACAGTCCAAAAGCATTAAATGTCAAGCAGTATTTTCTCTTGTAGTTGGTTGAGGCTATCCTAATTATCTATTTCATATTGGCAGCACTTAATGATCACTTTAATTATGTGTCTTGTTGTAAAGTAAACTAGTAATTACATCTGTCAGGTTAATGTAGTGAAGAAAAAAGATCAACATTTCTTCTTTTTTGTAGTGTAGTTGAAGTAAAAAAAAAAAAATCAAGATATCTCAAATATGTTATCCTGTACAGTACTTTAGTAAATGTACTTAGTTACTTTGCACCGCTGGTGGTTTGTGTTGCTGTTGAACTTCACAGGTGTTTCTATTTTCTTCAGTATTTCCTCACTATGGCCACTGTGTGGATACTGTAACTCTAAATTAAGGGAGAAAATGTAAATACTAGGAATGTAATTTTGAACACAGACAAACCTTCACAGGGAGTGCTGTGTAGAAATAAGCTTTCGCCAACAGTTATGCATTTGTTGATTCATGATAAATTTAACAATCAATGCCTTGCCTCACATGAGAAGATTTTTTTATATATTGCTTCAAGTAAATGTTTCAAAATCTTTGTACAAAATCAGGAAACTGCATATTTTTGGTAGTAACACTGTGTGTTTTCTGTCACTAGGGGGCGATGTTTACAAAGAAATCAGCTGGTACTCTGGGCAGGTCTCTGAATGACATCTTCATGTTCAGGGATTAATGCTCTTTAACATTTAGGATAGTCCTAAACCTGTCCATATGTAAATAACCACATCCTCTAATGACCTTCTGTTTCTTGTTTTCAAGCTTAAAAACAAACAAAACATCCCGAATAGGAATGTCTCATTTAGCAAATACCTCATGTTCATCTTCAGTCTTGGGTGGAATCTTCTCTGCTGTCTGTTTTAATTTAACTCGAGAGTGTAGAAGGAGACAGCCCCGGGCCTGTTCTGCTATCAGTCCACACCCAGCACAGAGAAAGATTTAACACTTTAAAGTAACCAGATGAGCTGAAGAGCCTCCATCTACACGGATCAGCACTCAGGAATCTGCTGCGTAAGCAAAGGCGAAGCAAAGTGGACGGTGCTGAAAACCAGGAGGGGACGGTCCAAGAAACCTGCCAACCGACAAAAAAAAAAGTCATTTGATGATTTTGGCAACATTTATGTGAAATTTAATTGATAACCTTCAGAGTTAGTCGGAGACAGAGCAAGCTGAAGGGCAGCAGAGGGCCATAAGGGGGCGCCTGTCATCATTTAACTATTTAAATGTTCTGGTTTTGATGACTAATAAAAAAGTCAGATTGTATAGGAGTCTATGAGAAAATGTTGCTACTTCTCAGCTGATTAATTACCTCACTAAACACTTTCCTGATGAGTTTATGGTCTCAGTCTCTAGTTTCAAGTCTTCTTCAACACAGCATGATGTTCATTTAGTAAATTATGGTCCCATTTAGAGGAACAGAGACCAGGAAGCAGGGGAGGCTTTAGGGCGGGACTACTTGTGATTGACAGGTCACTACAACCAACCTGTCACTCAGGATAGAGATTTTGGTTATACTAAAAGACACTCTCAGAAGTTGGCGGTTCATTTTTTCTGGAAAGTACATTTTAAACCTGTTTTTCGTTAGTCAAAATAAGCATCCCTGTTAACATCACAGTCAATGTTAATTATGGATGTTTTGTACCAAGCTAGCTACCTCCACCCTCTGGTCCTAATATGGTCACATCAGGTTCCAAAAATCAAGATGGCGACGGTCAAAATACCAAACTCGAGTCTTCAAAACGGTAGTCCACAAACCAATGAGTGACATCACGGTGGCAACGGGCACTTCTTTCACACAGGCTATGCTAATAACAGATTACCAAGAAGCTACACAAGAGTTTTGATGCCAACCCAATTTTTAGGGTTCTGTGCAAAGTTTTGAGATTTGAGGCACCAAGACAAATTTTGCATTATGACACCTAGCAAACTTTGTGGGTGTTCTGCTAAACATGGTTATGTAGTGATGCTACAGCCAGTTTGGATGGATTTTACATATTGAGACGCTGACACATTTTACACAAATGTTGGATTCTATGAAATAAATATTGGGGGTGCCATATTAACTTACAAATGTTCATTTATGACTCATAACAAATTTGGGGATGCTTTTGTGTGCTTACAACATTTGGGATTTCTGGGGGAACTATAGCACATTTTCATGTTGTAACAACTATCAAAACTAACAAACTTAGGGAATTTGTGGGCACAAACAATTAGTGGGATTCTGCTAAATAAATATTGAAGCCTCATATCAAACTTGGGGGAGTTATTACAAATCTGGACTATGACCTTTTGGGCCCTACAACAAAATCAGGGAGTGATTCTGCAGTTGCAATAATGTCCTGTCCTTTTTTGAATACGCTCCGTTTGACTCTGCACAGAATGTGTATTAAAGATTTGGGCAAGATTCATTGGGGTACCTTTAATTGTCAGAAGTGTTGCTGCTTTATCTAATCCTGCTGAGGACCCCAGAAACTTGTGTTCCATCCCTGGAAACAGGAATTACGCACTAAAAAGGAAAAGACTGGCTTGGGGTTTAGTTTACTAGACTATGTAATATTTTTCCATTGATTCACGAAATGAAAAAGGGGGTAAAAGCCACTGTCAGTTTCCCTCCGCTGATCCCCCCCTCTTCCCGAAAAGCAGATCTGCGCGCCTGTCTCCTTGCGGCCGAGACGCACAGAAGCCCTCCATCACCGGAAAGGAATGCAGAAAACTATGTAAAAGTTTCCGAGTCTGTGTGTGTGTGTGTGTGTGTGTATTCGTCCTTGTGTGTTTGTGTGTGTCTCTCCAAGCACTTTGAGAGGTTACACATCATTTTTTGGCCCGGCTAGATGTCGTAAGAGCTCGCGGCTGGGCAGGCAGAGCTGGGAACAGCCCCCCTATTAAGTAGCAGATTGTGTGGAGAGTCTTCCCACTTGGAAAGAGGCTCGCCGACGCGCCTGGGAACCAAAACCCGCGGAGCTCTCTGACTTCAACACCGGACCACCACACTCTCCCTTTTCTCAGGTTGGGGGTCTACAACAGAGACTTAAACCTTTTTAATTTTTAATTTCCTGAACCAAACAAAACCAATTCCACAGTTTCATCTATAGGTCAGTCCTGCATGAGATTTTGAAATACATTTATTTTTTTTTTGCAGTTTCAGGTGATAATATGACACTTAGTTCATCTTATTTGAATGCTGTGTAATTTCCAGACATTATTATATCCACTATTCGAGTACCATCCGATTTCAATCAGGATATTTCCAGAAACGCGTGGATTATTTCTTGGTATTGCGGTGCGTAATTGCGCACGGCGCCAGGTTTTGATGCTCGTTTATTCTCAACTGTGGAAAGAGTGGTTATATCTAATCAGCAGCGCTATTAGACACTGAATTGGACGCGTTGCAGTGTAGTTGCACCAGACTTTAAAATGCTTTTGGAAGAGAAGACTGATTCTAATGCTGATAAAGAAGAAATATTTGCCTCTGTGAGCCTTTATTTTAATAGATTTTCCATGATTTAAATCTTTATCTTACGTATATCGTCTTTATTGTTGTTTTGACACTGTTAAATTGTGGATTTTGACTTCATCATACATAGTCTGTCATTTAAGATATTTAACTGTCTGGGGAGCCGTTTATACGAGCGCGAGGATCGTGGAAATGTGACTTTGGTGGATGTTCCTGTCATGAAAAGTGCGTTGTCTGGTGGCTTTTAAGTAACTAGCCTAATTGATAGATGTAGATTTAAACGTTAGTAGATTTACACGAGGCAGATGATGGAGCTCTTAAAGGTCTCTTGAAGCCCTGAGGCGGCTGCGTGGCGGATGTCAAAAGGTCTAACCGCCTCCTTCGTTCCTCTCGTAGCTTCATTCATGTGCTGCTGAGCCAGAGGAGCTGAAGATGAAGAGCAGGCTGTCTCTGGCGGCGGCTGCCCTCCTGGCACTGCTGCTGTCCTCCTCTCAGGCACAGAATCAAGGTAAAGCCGCTCCTCCTCCTTTCTGTGATCCAACACATCTGACTTCAACTCCTCTCACCTCTGCCTTTTCTCTGTGTAGCTGCATATTTTAGTCTGAATAAAAAAAAACACATAGAGAAAGCAAATGTGTGTTTGTGAATTGATTTGTTTGAACTGGTTTGACACTTCAGCCTCACCTTAATTTTTGATTAATGATTTTTCTTTTCACTTCCATTGATTGCAGTTTCCTTCTGGAATTTGTGAGATTTCCTTTGAAGAGAAATAACATCTCTGCTTCAAATATCTGGTTTGAATTTATGGATATGAGCATTTCCCCCAAATCAGTAGAAGTGCTTTTAGCCATGAATGCAATGTGTTTAGAGAAGTGATGTAGCAGAGACTCAAAAGATGACACATGACTCCAGTTGGTGATTATATAGGCGACACTTTGAAGAAAAAAGTTAGTATTGTTAGAGTTTCTCCCAAAAGGTCCAGCAGTCTGGTGTTTCTTCTATGCCAATGTTTACATCTATCGGTCTTTAAAGACTAATATATCTTAAAATCTATCCTAAAGGAAAGTAAACCAGGAAAAGCATGTATTTGACCCTCTACTGAATATTGCACGGGGCTGTAGAGCTTTAAATAAATGTCTGTCTGTTGGTTAAGTGGGACATCTTTCCATCCACAGACAGATGTAGTTGGATCTGTTTTACACCAGGAGGGGCCCTTGCTCAAAATCTACTATCTATTACAGTTGCCTACATTTCTCCAGTTAAAAAAAAAAAGAAACCCAGACGGCACGTGGCCAAGTTTCCTCCCTACATCCTTTCTCCTGATGGAACGGAAAGACAAAATATGAGTTTCGCATTATTTTCCAGAGGTTTTAGGGGTTAGGAGAGGAGAAAATATGCTCCACGGTGCCTCAGGATTTTCTCTCAGAAAAAAAAAAGAAGAAGAAGAAATTGCAGTAAAATCTCATAAAATCAGCAGGAGCAGAAGAATCTTTCTTTTCTCTCCTTCCAGGAGACTTTCTGACTTCCCATGGCTCTCTTTAATATCCCAGCGGGAGGGCCCTCGCTGCCTCTCCAGATTAGGGTCATATATATTCTGCAGTGGAATAGTTAGAGGCCGGAGTTAAAAGCTCAAACACCTTGAAGAGGAAAATGCTCTGAACAGGAAGGCCTGTGCTCTAAACTGTCACATTTCAGGTGGAAAGATTACAAAATAAAAGCAGTTTAGAGCAGAGGCCTAGATCCTGAAAGCGTCAAAGAAAACGTGGATGCGAGTGTGTTTGTACAAGTGTCCCTCTAGATTAAGAGTTTGGAAACAGAAGCAGCAGCACCCGCGGCCCTTGATTTGATTCACCAATTGATTCCCCAGGTTGGTGGTTCCTCCATTTTTGACGTCCTGTAACCCTCCCAGTCAAGCCCTGACCAGGTCACCCTGAGTCTTGGCTTTACGACAATATTTTATTATGATATTCTTCATACTAACAGATAAACTGGTTGGTGGTCTAGAAAAAATGCATAGATACTGTAATCTTTAATCTCTAGCTAGATTATATGTTGTATAATTTACTTTTTAATTTTGTGTTCTTTCTTTGGACTATGCTAGCGGCGCTACATTTTGTGTTTCTTAAAATGAGCACAAACTCTGGAGTTCCTCCAGCATGAAAAGATTAAGTGTTTCCACCCGTCTGTTACATGAAGAGAATGGTTCAGAATATAAGAAATAAGTGTTTGGTTGAAGATTTTGAAAGATAAATGTCTAAACACTTGGAAGATATCCAGTACAGGAGTGGCCAAATGGAATCCCTCCCCTGCTTGAGTGTGCCAGAGAAGTTGCAGTTCATAGTCAGTATCATTAACCCCTCAGCCACCAGGGTTCCCCCCCATTGAGCTATTTTAATGTGAAGGGATTTATAGATTTTGGTTGCTTTCTTCATGTTAATACTTTCTTGCTGGAAAAACAAGCTCATTATTTAACTCTGAAAGCATCATTCAGAACTACACTGGTAGTCATTAGCTCATCGAGTCATTGAGATACTTACACATAAGGTTAATTGTAGATCTTTGAGTTATTGTCTATTTATTTTAAGGTCTTATCAAGTCAAACCAAAAAAATCGGTGCATTTTAGCAAGCTAGATTTTCAGATAGGTGTTCTCCACCCCAACCTGAAGAATATCATTTTAAAATATTTTTAAATAATAATCTGTGGTCCCTCTCGTGTACATGGAAACTTTTTGTCCAGTTGCTCCAAGTTGTTGTAAACAACTTTTCATGTACACATGCATGATCCTCCGTGTCAGTGATCACGAGTTAAACTTTAATCTGTGTGCACTTTTATCTTGTTTGTTTGTTTAACGTGATGAAGACCAGCGGTTCTTAAACTATAGTCCAGATCCTAAAAAGGATTCTTGGAGGGTAAGTTTCTGACAAAAGTAGAGGGAAGATTACATGATTAAAATCTTTAAAATTTGGTGTCTGGAGCTGGAGTAGTTTAAGAACCTCTGGTGAAGATGTTGGAAACGTAAGCAGAAAAAAAAAAGATGTACACATGTCTTCACTGTCATTGTGTATTCTTTTATGAGGTTTGCAATGGAGATGATTAAAGTGATCAATCAGATCTTCTATCCATTGTATAATCAACAAAGCAGAGTTTCATCAGATTTGTGTGTTTTTGTTCTTTTGTCAATTCAACATCATGAGTTGGATTGAGGTCATGGACAGGCTGCTTGGTGTCAGCCAGTCCATGTTGTACTTTGTTGACAGGGGGGAAACATTATTACTTTTTTTTTTTTTACAGAGTTAAAAAACATCTTGCTCTTCATCAGCAGCCAAATAGATTTTTGGATACAGACTACAAAAAACTGACCTGTATGGAAGAAAAGACAGGCCATAACTACTTGAATACTATGCAACTTACATACCTGATTCTAACACCTACTGAATAGTTATAGTGAAAATTTAATTTAATTTAATTTTTGACGTAACATGAATTTTGTCACTTCTATTGCATAATTCAAAGTACTTAAATTCAGATAAATTGTTTGTACAGTAAAAATCTTTTAGTGCTATAAATATAAATGGGGTATTTTGTAGTAGATAATTAGATATATAGTTGTTAAAATTTAAATTGGCCTTTTTTTACTTCCGTAGGTCATAGCCAAATTTCAAATTTTCATCTTCCCTCCCTGTTTGTGTTTCCTTCTTGATTGTTCTGATCTGTAGGAAGGTAATCCTGTGTTGTTTTGTTGTGTTTGTTGTCTCAATGTGTTGCTTGAGTTGTTGACTGTGGCTGCCGGCCACACGAGCTCAAACGGAGGTCATTTTTCTTTCTCCAAAATGGCTTTCCTCACATCTGTAGTTTGGTTTGTCTTGTGCTGTTTGCTCCAACAGTGAACTTGTCTCAAACTTTGACTTGGAAGTGTTGACTGTTGGGGAAATCCTTTTATACTTCACATTACAATACATCCACCTTCTAAAGCTGCAGGATTAACTGTGTTTATTCTTTTTCTTCACAGTCGACCCTCCGTCAGATTTGCGGTTTAAGATTTTAAATGAGAACACGGTGCAAATGATCTGGAGCAGACCGCAGTCCACGATACAAGGCTACAGAATACAAGTGACCTCAGACACAGGTGGGTGCTAATTAAACCTGCGAGTTATGTCCTGCTGAGCCTGTAACATTACAAGTGTCATAAAGTCTCTTAGACGTCAACCTGCCTGGCAAGACTCAACACTCCCCGCAATTATCTGGAGATTTCTGCAGACACATGTTTGGCTTCAGGAGCTGTAATGATAAAAAAGGGGGGTGGGGGAGAAAAACATTATCTCTGCCATGGAAAATTGTCAGCATTAGTTTAGCTCAGGAGTTTTGATGTCACATCCACCAGAGTTCATGAGAGAGTCATAGAGAGAGCTACCTCTACCCTTAACTCGAAGTAACTTGAACACAGAATTTTTTAAAACAATGAAAATGTGATGTAAAGTTAATATTACCCAGGATGACCTTTCTGAACCTTGCTTTTGGTCTGAGGGTGTTAATGAAGAGAAATCTTAATGCGACAGAATACAATAATGTTTTAGTATGCTTCCAATTTTGTAGGTCCAATTTGCAAAAGGCCTATGCCCCCATGCACAGAGCCAGGAGCTGTAAACACCAACTTTCTCATCAGTTCGAACTTGGCCTAGTTAAACTATCCAACTAGTAAGTAAGTGTTTACTAAGCGGAGATTTATACATTACTAGTACAACTCAGAGTAGTTCTTACATAGAGATTAGTTGCTACTAAATATGTACCAAACCCAGTAACTGCTAGATGCAACTGCTGTGTATTCTTACGTAACTGAAAGAGCTAACTGACAGAACTAACAATTGATGTATAAAGAGAACTGCGCCAGAGGTGGGGCCCCGTTCATTCTTATGAAAGGTGCTCAGTGGTTCATAAAACCAAAAAAGTTCTTCTACATCGCCTACATTGTCTGTTAACGTTATATTAAAAAATTGCCTAACTGTTTTGTTCTGTTAGCTAACTTAACTGTCAGAACTCATTTTAGTTTGCATATTACTAACGTTAACTTACGAAAATCAAGAAATAGTCCCAACTTATAACTCCCCCTAAAACCAGAAATTGGCCTTTTTACATTTCTGTTTGTGTACAGATTTCCAAACTTTGGAGAGAGCCAGGCTAGCTGTTTCCCTTTTCAGCCAGTCTTCATGCTAGGCTAACCACGACAGCAAACAAGAGTATTTCTCAAAATGTTGAACTTTTCAGTAAAACTACCTTAGTCTTGAAATCCCTTTAAGGGTTTATTAAGAGGTATTCAGTGTATCTTTCAATTAAATTAAGTTACTTTAAAAGGAGAAATAAAGGGCTTATGGTGTTATTTAAGGGGCTTTGTACAAATTTAATGGGTCTTTCCATATTATTAACCCTGAAAACCTGCACAATAGGCATCAGAAATCTCTAGTAGAATCAAAAAACCTATTGTCTATGTGAAGCAAAAGCATTTATAATAAATAATTAACATTAAGTTAATGGAAGAAGTGGGTACTCAATGGTTAAAATCATGTGTTTTGATTCATAGCAATGCAGAAAGTTTTCATTAAATTGAATCATATTGTTTTGTGTTTACACGGCTCTTCCAGTCCTCAGGTCAACAGCCTGAATCGGGTTTTTCTGAAGCCCTGTTTTGACTCTTGAAAGAGAAATGGAATAATGTAATAGTTTCCTAATGGCTTCCCTCTGACTCTGTGCATTCTTGTAGAAGAACCAGCAAAAGAATTTACTCTGCCTGAATCTGCGATTAAGACCTCCATCTCAGACCTGAGTCCAGATGTGGATTATGTCGTAACGATATCTGCTTACTATGGACGAGAGGAGAGTCTGCCCGTTACTGGCCAGATAACAAGTGAGTCCCTGAGTGTGTGTGTCGGAATTAGCACCAGACATTCAACCGAATACACCTAAAGGCCCAAACAACAACAGGAACACATGACAATGTATTACAGACCAGAGTGTGTTTCTGTTATATTGTCAAACCTCTGCATTATTTACAGAAAATTACCAGATTAAATATATCACCTTATGGGACTTTAGGAGCTCCGTAGTTTTCAGCTCTGAATGTTGTAGACTGGAAGCCAGATTGGACAGATTTCATTAATTCTGCATTTTTATATTTCAGTTTTTTATTTTGCCTTTACTTTATACATTCATTACAAATTTCATATCTATGCAAATGACGCTCGAGCATATATGTAGGAAAAGATTATCATCCCAAGCCCTGTGATGGAATAGTAAGCCTACCTTGGACTTAATTTTAGACTGTAGATGGTTTATGTGAGACTGGAGGGAGAATGAGCTATCTAGACACCTAGATATTTGTAGGTGTCCATATTTTCCAGTCCAGATCTTTCCATAGTGATATTATTAGATAAACTTGCAGGTTTAGGGAACGATCAGTAAAAAAAAACATGCACTTGGTTTTGTCGGAGTTTAGTAATAATTTTAAGTCACAGAAGGAGCATTGTAGGGCATTAAAGCTTTTCTGCAGGTTTGTTAATACAGTTACTAACAAGGGGCCGGATGTATACAGAATGGTGTCATCAGCGTAAAGGTGCATAAAAGAGTCACCAGCAGCTAGAGCAACATCATTGATGTATAATGAGAATAAAGTCTGCCCTAGAATTGAACCCTGTGGCACCCCCATAGAGACAGCTATAGGTTCAGACAGCAGGCCTTCAACTTTAACATACTGAAGCCTATATAAGAAATAATTACTGAACCAGGCGAGGCAGTCAACAGAAAATCCAAGGCTATTTACTGTGCCAATGAGAATGTTGTGATCTACAGTGAAATGCCTCGGACAGATCAATGTAGACAGCTGCACAATGATGTCTTTAATCAAGTTCAGAGAGCTAATCAGGACCAAATACAGCTATGATGAATTTCCTGTCTGAGACAAAATAAACCGTTTATTCACACTTAACCTGTAAAAGCTGAACAGCCACTAAAGTGGTGATTGCTTTCTCAACTGCTGTTTCCTAGGTCAAGAATAATCTTTGAACCTCAATATTTTGATTTGTTCTTACTTTTTAAGGCAGCTGGGGACATTTTGATAAAACAAAAGTGAGATAGTCAGTTAGTCAGGCAGCAAGTTAAGAGCTTTGTTGTCTACAATATGGCTTCATGATTTTTATCATAAATTAAAACACAAAACAAGACTATCTGAAAACAGTCATGAGGAGCAACACATAATCAAACGTGTTTTAAAATAAAAAGTCTGTATATATAAATATATATATGGCATGGCAACACATTCTCATCACACATATGGACGCTTGGTCTAGACCCTTGGCGTAGCTTTTTAACGCCCTGGGAACCTTTTGGCATTGTTTTTAGCACGTATAGGTTCTCCATGGTTAAGATAGCAAGAATGAATATGCAACATCTGGTTAGACTTGGTTAACATTGTGAAACATCCTCATTTGGTTAGGTTTAGGCACCAAAACTACTTGGTTAAGTTAAGGAAAAGATTATGGTTTGGGTTACAATAAACATGTTACTAATATGAGTTGAGTAAGTTAGTGAGTAGCTTTTTGAAGACCAGTCTACTGGGTGAAAGATCGGTTTCTACTACCTTTAACGTTGAACAATGACGCTAAAGATTGACTGTTGGTATAAGACATGGACGTAACAGAGTGTAGGTATTTGATGCCCTGCAAATGAGGACGGGCTGGGGATTGGGTGCAAAATAAACATGATGGGTCACAAGACAATTAAAAACAAAATTGTATTTATTTGTTTTGTCAAATTGTGTTGTTTTATTCTTGGGAAAGATTGAGGCCTCTAAAAATGCTTTAAATTAAGAAAAAATAACAGTCCAATAAAAGTTTGACTTTTATATGAATCAGTAAATGAGTTGTGACCCAGATTTCCAGCAGTGAGTGAAGTCTTCGCTAACGTAATGGCAGCAGTTTGGTGGGGACGTCTGCTTGGACCCGCCGCAAACACTGATGATCTGAGAATCCCTCCGAGCTGCTGAGATTCCCTGGAAATCTATCAGAAATGATGACATCAACTCGTTAGTTTCGCCATTTGGGAGCTCGTTTTTCATGTTCGTAGTATCTAAGAGGAGGAAATGTTGCACAAAAAAAACTCAGATGAGAGGACAGAGCACATGTCTGAAAACCAAGGAAAAGTTTTGGTCCAGAATGGTCTGCCATTTGATGAGGATAAACAGTGATTGTAACTAACAGAAAGAGGTTCATAACATAATATTAAAATGAAGATTAGGGTTTGTTGAGGATACTTTCAACAACAGGATAGATTATCTGAATTGCCTCGAACGTTTGTATATGATGTGTTATTGTCTTTCAGTTGAGTCAAGTGGCAGCACAGGAGGAACGCCCAGGAAACCAGACCCTTCAGATTCAGTCAGTAAGTCCTTTTGTTCATTCATTTTTAAACGTTAATTTGACGAGGGGTTTCAATCACTGCTAAGATAATGAGTCACAAACATCCAAGTCTTCGCTGCACCTCCTCGACTTTTCCATTTTTTCTTCCCGATCCGTCTTCCTCACTGCTGGGCGGCGTCCATCAGCATGATCTCAGCAGCGAAGGGAGACTCTTTCTACAAAACACCCCATTGTATAGCAATAATCAAAATTAGGCCCCCATAAATCTCTGAAGTATTCGGTCATCGGTTTGGTCCCCTGCCGGCCAATTATGCCAATGTGGAGGAAGCTGCACATGCTCAGTGCGGGGGTCGTAGGTGGGGCGGGAGGCTGCTGTTGGAGCTGGGGAGCGAGCTGAGAAGAGCCCAGCCCTGAAGTGCTGAGAGAAGTGGAAACCATTACAGATGCTGATTTACAAGAGCGTTGCTGCTGCTGCTGCTGCCCTGGCCCCGTTCTGCAGATGGTGACGAACTTGTGTTGATCCTTCTTTGCATGAGAGGAAAGTCACAAGGAAACTTCCAGAAAGCAGGGCGAAGCCGAGTGTATCTACCTACAGCAGTACAGGTTGATTAAACATCCAGTGTGAGCGAACGACTCTTTAAGGATTGTTAAACAACCAGAAAATAATGATTAATGAGCTTTAAAAACACTGAGTTGATTGGGGAAAACCGATTAAATGTTCATTTTGAGGAATACAGATCTTTACGAAATAAAACAAATCGATATTAAATCATATCGACATTCAGCACGTACAGTACATTTCCAGGTTCTCATCTGTCCAGAACCTTGAATTCTGTAAAACCTTTGATTACTTTTGTATGTGACTATTACATTAGTGTTAAGATCTGGTTATAAGTTTAGGCAACAAAAAGTGCCACATGTTCTCAACTGAAAGCGTGAATGTAACCAGATCACCAGTTTAATCCTCCTGGTAGCACGACTCTCTAAACTAAATTTCATGTCAATTTTATTTTTATTTTATTTTGTCCCAGAATGCTCTTTCAGTGCCGTCGCCGACGTGGTGTTCTTGGTGGATGGCTCCTCGAGCGTGGGCAGGCCGAACTTCAAACATATCCGCAACTTTATCTCAGCGACGGCCGGCGCCTTTCAGATTGGAGAGGAAAAATCCCGGGTGGGTGTGGTCCAGTACAGCAACGACGCCCGAACAGAGTTCAACCTTAATAGACACTTAACCCGGCCGGCGCTACTCAGAGCCGTTGGCTCGTTGCCATACAAGGGAGGAGGAACCATGACAGGTACGCTCACATCCTTTAAACGTTTGATTTCTACAGTTTAGTTTCTGTTATTATTAATATGATAATTTTTATTATTATAACAATTCTAAATACATTTTTACAAAGGTATACAGTTTAAAAAAAAGTTCTTTATATTAAAGTTTTAGTACGTAGAAACAACAAATAATGGCTGTTTCAAAATATTTTCTATTCTTAATTAATACCTTTTTTTGACCCACATGGTTTCATAATGACAAATAAAATTAATCAGCTGAAATAATAATCAAAAAGTTTTTTTAATCATATAAAGGGCGTGTTGATTTATTAATTTTTATATTTCAGTTTTAGCAGACCAAACTAATGCCTTCAGTCTACACTATGACAACAGTATTAAGTGCAGGTTTTCTAAATCAGTATGTTGCTATTTATTTTCATTATTTTGTATTTAGAACCAATTGAAGATCAAAAAATATTTAAGATTTTAGAATTAAGTTCACAAAATCAAACTGGTTTACACAAGGCTTGCTCTTTAAAAAGACCACCAACACCAATAATCAGTTTATGGTTAATGTTCTCCTAATATTTAGTGACTATAATTAAGATGTGTTAAACCTACACTATGGAAGCACACAGTTTCTGCTTGTGCATCAGTTATAACATAATCGTTGCGCGTCTCGGTGCTCCAGGCGATGCCCTCGACTACCTCCTGAAAAACACTTTCATCGAGGAGGCCGGCTCCAGGAAGGGATTTCCCAAAGTGCTGGTGATCATCACAGATGGCAAATCTGACGATCCAGTGGAGAGTTACGCCAAGCAGCTCAGGAGCAAGGGGGTGGAGATCTTTGTCCTCGGTACGTAGCCAGAACAAGTTTATTACATTCCACATTTTACATTTTCCATCCGCATTTAATGCTTTTAGCTGCTTGTGATGATGTCATAACAGAAGGTGAAATTCCTACATCATTAACATTACATGCGAGTGATAGCAAGTTTTATGTTATGTTTACACTCAGGTTTCACTGTCAGACTTTCCACAGTCTTAAGGATGGAGAAAGTGGGCTGTTGCTATGGTGTTAAAGAGGACTGGTGGTTAAATAATAAAAATGGCTTATCTGAAACCAGGTCACTGATAAAAAAAATGCTTAGTGTCTCGTGAAATATGCTCTCAGTTGTTTCAGGAGAAGCTGCTAACATACAGGAACTACTTTTGTACAGACTTCATCAGCCTGGCCATTGTGTTTCTGGATGGTATCTAGGATTAAAGAGGATTTTGAAAGGTTGAGGATGGTGGAGTTTTTTCAAATCACAAAAGAGTTTGGCTTCATTGAGTTGTGATGTTTTTGCAGTTATATTTGATTATATGTGAACACATGGTACTTTTTTGTACTAAGAAACCATTCTAATATATGTTTAGGATGTCAGGGATATACAATGAAGTCCTCTTTACACAAACTTTTTATGCATCAGACATCAGTATTAAAACCAACATTTCAGTTACAAGTGAAAGTACTTACGGTCAGACTTATCCAAAGAAAAGTCCTGATAATACAGAGTAGAGGAGCTTAGTTTTCCAGCTGTAGCTAATTTCATACTGTCAGATATATGATGAAGGAAGGGTGAGAAAGCAGGACAGATGGAAAATTAATAAGTAATGAAGGAGGAACTGAAGAAAAGAGATAAGGAACCAAGGAATAAGGTGAAAAGGTCAACCTGTAAAATAAGGAAAGAGAAAGAAAGAAAAAAACAGATAAGAAAGACAGAAAGAAAGAAAGAACAATGACAGCAAATTTTTATTTTATTTTATTCTCAAAGTTAACGTAAATATTAGAATCTGCAATCTGCAGAAAAATGTAGTTGAGAAAAAGCAGAAAGTGTCCAAAAAGTAAAAATCCCTACTGAAGGATTAAAAGTACTTTGTTACTTTTTCTAGTCAAACTTTAAATTAACTTTATCCTGTAAAGGCTTACAGCTTTAGTAAAAGTGTATGTATGTGTATTGTAAAACTTGCCAGTCCAACCAGTTTTGTATTAACTGCCCATGCTGTCAGACTTTCCAGCCAGAGGCTTGGCGTTTCTGTTGTCAACTGGGGGTGAATCCAGCTGCAGAACCTTTTAAATGCTAACGTGGAAAATAAATGTTTCACTTCACGTCTTTATAGACTAATTTCATCCAGTATTTACAAACCTGGAGCAAATTCACCCTTTACCTCTGACCCATGATGCCAGCAGCTTTACAAGGACTGCTATGAATTCCCTGATGTTGCCTTTATATCTCGGAAGGCAGTGACAAAAACAATGGTAGCCATGGAACAATTTCTCTGTTTCCATAAATGGTCATGCATATACTCAGCATTTACCAAGATGTTTTGTTTATCATTGTCCATTTTAGGTATCAAACAGGCCGATGAAGAGGAGATGAAGCTGATGGCGTCCACTCCTTACAGAAGTCACATCTTTAATGTCGCTGACTTTAACGTGATCAAGAATGTGCAGAAAAAGCTCATTACTCAGGTGTGCGCCGGGGTCGACGATCAACTCAACATACTCGTCAGCGGGGAAGAAGGTGAGATGTTATACCTGGAGTTTATAGTGTGGGAAAAAATCTGTCGTTTGTTGTCCCTTTGCTTTCTTGTTGGGAGTTTGATGACCATTTAGCTTAGCTTAGCATTTATACTGGAAACCGAGAGCCAGGCTAGCACTAGCCTGGGTGGCTCTGTCCAAAAGGTAACAGAATCAACTTACCAGCACTTCTAAAGATTTCTAATTAACATATTCTACATGTATTTAGCTATTTTAATCAATAACGTTTTGTACAGAGCCAGTCTAGCTTTTTCCCCCTGTTTCCAGTCGTTGCGTTGAGCTAAGCTAATCATCTGCTATCTGCTATAAATATCTATATAACTGTTCCTTAAGTTTGGATATATAATATGTAGTCATTTTTATAATCTGTTTGTTCATTTTTTTTCTGTCATTAACTCTTTTATCTAATTGTCATTGACTTGAGCAAACATTTTTTAAAATAAGAACCCAAATAACAAGCCATAACTAAACGAACACCACCAAGACATATTTTTGTACAATTATTGTGAGATGAGATTCAGATAATCCTATAATTCTGATACTGACTCTGATATTTGCAGTCGTCGAGCCAGCCTCTAACCTACAAATCCTGGAGGTGGCCTCAAAGTCCATACAGGTGAGCTGGGATCCCTCTATCGGAGAGGTTTCTGGATACAAGGTGCAGATGATCCCCATGATGACTGGCAGCAAGCGGCAGGAACTGTACGTGGGCCCGAGCCAGAGCTCGGTGGTGGTCAGAGACCTTTCTCCAGACACAGAGTACCAGATCAGTCTGTACGCCCTGAAGGGCCTGACACCCAGCGAGCCCATCACGGCAATGCAGAAGACACAGCCAGTTAAAGTATCAGTGGGTAAGTACAACATAATGATGGTACAATTTCCCATCTGGTCAATTTTAGAAGTATATTAGAGTTAGAGTGAGAAGATCAATACCACTTTCATGCCAGATTGGTATCGAGCTAAAGCCATTTTTGTTTTTGCATCTCTGCTTCTTCACAGATTAAATAATGAAGACACTGCACTATAATAAGTAGTAATGCTTAGGGGTGTTGATAAGCATATTTTTTAACTTGAAACAGTCTAGCTGTTTTCCCTGCTTGCAGTTTTTGTGCTAAGCTATGCTAATTGCTCTCCAGCTGCAGCTACATATTTAGAAAATCAAAACTCTGCATCACCACAAACCTCCATTGGTCAAACCTGATGCTGTGATTGTGTTATATGAGATTTAAAATAATCACTAGCTTCTAACTTGTAAATACCGTCCATTGAAGTCTTAATTATGACTCTCTGAAAGTTCACAATCAAGCAAACATGGGTGCCTCACATCAACAAGCCCCACTGTTCAAGGACATTAAATGCAAATATATATATATATATATATATATATATATATATATAGAATACTATTCTGGCAAAGCACTATATTTTTCAGGTATAAGTTCCAGCAACAGTGTACCTCTTATTGTCATGACATACAAGATGATGAAAAATATAATAAAAGTAGATAGATAACAATAGAGGTGATTTTTGCTAGTCATTTACAACTTTGGATTGTGGTTTTTGTTTTTCTCATCTAGAATGTTCTCTTGGCGTGGATGTTCAAGCTGATGTCGTTCTCCTGGTTGATGGTTCCTACAGCATCGGTCTGGCTAACTTTGCCAAAGTAAGAGCTTTCGTGGAGGTGCTGGTGACCTCCTTTGACATTGGGCCAGATAAGGTCCAGATCAGTTTGGTCCAGTACAGCAGGGATCCCCACACAGAGTTCTACCTGAACACTCACCATGACCTGAAGGCCGTGGTCAAAGCTGTGAGGTCTTTCCCGTACCGTGGCGGCTCCACCAACACCGGCAGAGCCATGACCTACGTGAGAGAGAAGATCTTTCAGGGCAGTAGAGGGGCGCGCCCCAACGTTCCCCGCGTCACCATCCTCATCACTGACGGGAAGTCCTCCGACGCCTTCCAGGAGCCAGCCACCAAACTGAGGAATTCTGATGTGGAGATCTTCGCAGTGGGCGTGAAGGACGCTGTTCGAAGTGAGCTGGAGGCCATCGCCAATAGGCCTGCAGAGACCCACGTTTACACCGTAGAAGACTTTGATGCCTTCCAGAGAATTTCCAAAGAGCTCACACAGTCCATCTGCCTGAGGATTGAACAAGAACTACGCAACATCCAACAGAGACGTAAGTGAAATTGCTTTAATCCTTTATGCTGATGACATTGTGCTTTGTTCATCTGTTTTTGAGCAATCTACTGTCGTTTTAGAAAATTCTGTCAAATTCTGGCTTGATTCTTGTCATAACGTTTGAGTCAGGAAAGAAACCAAATTATGTTAAAAGCAAAAATTGCCTTTATATTTAACACAATTAGGTTGCAACAGCAATGTATGTATTTTATGGCACTTTCTGATAAATAGGTAATGAAGAATATTAGTATTATTTTGCTGTAGAGCTGGAAATTACAAATTATTTGGTTTGAATAGTTTCATTTGAGTTCTGCACAAAGATTATTTGTAATTATATA
This sequence comes from Micropterus dolomieu, assembly GCF_021292245.1. Lineage (NCBI taxonomy): Eukaryota > Metazoa > Chordata > Actinopteri > Centrarchiformes > Centrarchidae > Micropterus > Micropterus dolomieu. The sequence goes on along the minus strand of NC_060159.1, from coordinate 26,157,630 downwards.
GTTCATTATGTTTTTCTACTGTAATGTTACTGTGTTGCTTCTGGCTGGCATCAGTTCAGTCGTTGCTTCAGTACATAACTGGGCTTATAGAAGCACTGTTTATTAGGTGTGAGTTTCAGTAAACTTTTAACCAGGATGTAACATACTGTGTATTGCTGACAGTGATGATTCTGCGTACTGAGTTCAGCTTGAGGATTTGGTTTTAAAGATTTGTTCAGACATACTGAACACATACATTTAGCTGAATCTAGGGCATTATGCATTCGGCATAAAAAGATAAAAAATAATGCACTATTATACTATTCTATGGGAAATGCTTTATATGAGATGGATTTCCTTCATTGAATGATTTTTTAGGCAGTGATTACGCTGGAATCTTTACTGTCACACTGTGAGAGGCAGTTGTGAGTTTGCAGTCATACAGTATATTTTCAATGTTTGAAAGAAGATTGGGAGCTGTTTCACCTGTGTTTATCCATTGTTCAGTTGTGGGAATAGTTTGCTAAGTTGCATGCTAATCCTGTACTTACGCTAGCTTTGTGGAATAAGATAGCTTAGCATGAACCAAAATATACCAACCTTGGAGCACCAAAACTGTCAGTATATTATTTTGAGGTTGTGTTTCCATCAATTACCAATTTGTTTAAACATTAAAAAAAGAAAAACTCTTTGTAAATTGAGCTAACATGCTCATTTTAAATCATTTCAAAATATGTTAATACTTTTGGGATTGCTGCTTGTCCAGATTACAGTTTCTTCAGCTTGAAGTCATCTAGCATGGAGAGCTGAAACTGCTTTTAGATTTGTTGTATTTATTTGTGTATCTACTATGAAAAATGATGAATGCTTTTCATCACTCTGTGGACTCAGCAAATAAATTTGAAGCATATTTTCAATAAGAATTACCAGTCAACTACAATGATTTAAAACATTTGTAGTGATCAAACCAACATTTTAACAATTAATTACTGCAGCTCTCAGATGTAACTCTACCGCTCTTCCTTGTGTGCATATGGACAGTCGTACATGTGCACACAATTAATTTCTTGTCCCTTTCCCAACAGTGTCTATTTCAACCGAACTCTCCTTTTTGCCTCAATGTGTTAAACACATGTCAACCTTTTGATCTTTCAAGGGCAGAGTGAGTTCCTGCATGTGGAAATATTAGAACTGGGTCAAATAGTGGTCGCAGAGATTTCTTAGCATTTATCTAAACCTACTTGAAGCACCAGATGACTCGGTTATTACCACATCAGGACAATCCAGGCTGTCAGGCATGTTGTCCCTCATGTATCTGTAAACAAAACTTGACTTTCAAATGCATTCTCTGTACTGAAATCATTAGCCACCCCTGAATATCTGGTAGTCAAGTTCAAACAAGCAAGAAGAGTTACTTGCGAATGCTGTTTCACCAACTTAAAGCCAAATATGAATCACTCTGTTAATTTGCCAAAAGGAGCTTCCACTTCTGCCAGCGCAGAATGTGACTCATACCAGCTTTGATTGCCGATTATATAATTCTTATATAATAACGACTTTATGTCAACAGAGAAAAGTGTACAGCAGTCTGAATGATCCGCACAGTCACAGCTTCCATCCAAAATACTGGCTCAAAAAGCTCCCACAGTGGGGAGCTTAACAGCCACCGCCCTCCTGATGTTTGAATAATGGAGCTGTCAGATGGGTTGTAGATTGTACATCTTAATTAAATGGCATGTAGGTCGGATACTCTCTGGATTCCTTTAGTTGCTACTGTTTTTTAACGGGAGTCTTGGTTGTTTATTCTACAGTGCAAACTCACTTTTAACCAAGATAAAGATAATATGATGAGGATAACACCCTGGGAGTACAGAGTTTGGCCTAAAAGAGCTTTGTAAATGTGAATAGCTGAACTACTTTAGGTTTTCCAATAGATGTGCTCAGCTATTTGATGAAACAAGTCTCTTGTCCACAGATAAAACAACAACTGAAAGATAAGTTGCAGACCTCAGTGAATAAATCAGTCAGGGTTGTGTTGGGTCTAGCCTCAAATGATCGTGTGGGAAAACAACATCTTTAGAGGCTCACTGTGAATCATAAAATCTGTAACAACAGGACTTCCACCCATGTACAGTATATTACAAGTACTACCAAAGTCACAACATGCCAAAAACACTCTTGAAGGTTTGATTTGGAGCTGTGAATATGCATATTAAATGTTAACCCTATAGGTAACCGTAATGTTTAAAAATCTGGCTTTTCTCCAGAACTGGTCCAACCGAGGGCCCTGTCCTTCTCAGAAGTTGGCCCCAGAAGCTTCAGGGCCTCCTGGGAGATTGACGCCCCCAATGTCCAGTCCTATTTGGTTAAGTTCAAGCCAGCAGATGATGACGATGGGCATTATGTGTCCATGTCTGTGCCCGGACAAACACTCACCACCCTCGTCCCCCACCTCACCCCACTCACCCGCTATGAAGTCAACGTTTATGCTCAGTATGACAAAGGGGACAGCTTGCCTGTTACCGGCTATGAGACCACTTTAGAAGGTATCACTCAAGACATTTACCTTTGTTTTTTAAGCTGGCGCATGGGAGCAGTAACGCCCTAACTTACTCATTCACATGTGTTGCAGAACTTGGCCCCGTGCAGAACCTACGAGTATCCGAAGAGACCACAGACAGCTTCAGAGTATCGTGGCAGCCAGCTCCAGGAGCTGTCATTCGCTACCAGTTGACTTACGAACCTGTTGGGGACGAGAGCTCGAAGCTGGTGATGACCACTGACGGCCCAGAGACAACGACTGTGCTGCAGGAGCTTCAGCCTAAAACCACCTACCGCGTCACTGTCATTCCTGAATACCAGTCTGGCTCTGGAGCACCGCTGCAGACTGATGGCACCACCAAAGAAGGTGAGTGTAACTTTCATATGATATATGAGGCTGGAAATGTCGGCTCTCAGGGTGCACCACTTCTTCTTATAACTGAGTCCATCCAGAACACAGATGACAGATGAAATAAGTTACTGTTTCTAGTGTCCATCGAGCACAAACATCAATAAATCTGTTTAAAATGTATTTAAAACGTATGCTCCATAAAACTTAAGATCTCGGCTCATAAGCAACATTACCAACCAGAGCATGATGGGAAATGTGCCATCATTCAAAGTAAAGCAAAATGTGAACAAAAATCAATGAGAATGTACGCAAATCAAAACATTATCAGATTGACACAGCTCTTTCGATTCAGTCACATATGTTTGCTGTGTGCTGAAAACCTGTAGAGAAACAGAATAATTTCACAAAGCCATTTAAAATTCCACATTATTATTTTTCTCATAAAATGTGCCCTAGAGAGCAAAGGGTTAACAAGGCTTTAGAAGACAGGTGGCGAATCTTTGCTCCAAAACAGATTTTGGGCCAGACGTTGAGCTCTGAAGTCCAAAAATCTGAGTAGCTGGTTAAGTAATCGTTGAGTCACTGGTTCTGATCCACAACAGGTGCCTTCAGATGTCTTCCACTCATTGTGTTTGTAGTATTGGACAGTAAAAACTATAAAACTCTATTTGTAACTTTAAATCACAAAGACGTTGGGTGATAAAAACAAGCTGTTTTTCTTTATTTGTGTGATTTCAGACTTTATTCTGACATCCTCAGTGACTCTATTTGTCCACTGTGGGCTTTTTTCAAAGTCATCATCTGTCATTTGGAGTTTGCTTTCATTCCAAAATGACCTTGGGATTACCAGGAGTCCACACATTTTTGAGCCCTGTGCAAAGTGAAGTCCTAACCCTACAGTGTTAGTACAACCTGCCACCCGTCGAGCTCCTTGTCAGATCTGTCCTGCCTTACAGGGAAAGGAATGAAAAACAGACGGAAGCGCAGAAGGCTGGCAAATAGAAATGGGTCAACATGTACTCAAAGGTGATAAACAGTGAAGAAGGAAATTAACAACCCTCTAGACTCTGGATGGTGACGTTAAGATACGTTTGTGATCTTACACAGTTTCTTTAAAGTGAGATTATCTCATGGAGAAACTTCCAGACTGGGCTGTTAGCTTTAACACTTTAACAGGGAATAAACAAATTGAATTCCTGTCTACCATAACAACAGCATTTTTAACTGTATCCGGATGTACCGTTCCCCTGCTATTTCTTCCAGTTCCTTCAGACGGTGCAGCTGCTTGTCGTCTAAGGTGAATTTAAAAAAAATATTTTTGACGTTTATAAAAAGAGGCAGGTTTCATCCCAGCTTCTCTCTTTGACATGAAACACCCAGCTGGCTCTCAGATGGCTTTTTCTTCCCCCTGTATGGCTTACAATATTGTTCCCATTACGACGTTTACCATGACATTACTTTATCTCAAAACTATGAATTGATGCAGTGCCTTGAGGGTTTGCATTAGTTGCCCTTCTGCTTGTGGTCTTTTCCACTACGTCCCATGTGGGGGCAATAACACTTAGAGCAGCCACTGGGAATCACTTCGCTCTGAACACCATTGGGAGGGAAAAAGAACTGTATTTCACTTAATATCCTACTTTTCATCACTCAGTAGGAAGAAACACATCAGGGAGATGCAACAATGACTTTCATAGTAATACTCAGCAGTAGGCGTAAGCATCAGGGAGTTAAGCAGGGCACATGAGTCAAGGCTTTTCATTTTAACATTTTATTTTCAAGGGAGGACTGTGTGAACATGCCCTTTCTTCACTTTCAAAGTCTCTTACACTAAATCACATCCTGGTAGCTGCCCAGTACAAACACAACTTTCTACTGTGCAGCTCAACTGGCGCAACTGTCAAGGACATGATGCACAATTGTTAGGCCACAAGCCTGCTCATCCACTGTTTCTCAACGCTTGGTCTGTGGATCTCTAGTGGTAGGCGCTAGTGTTGCAAGATGCAAGATGTGTAAATATACTTTTGCTTATGAAAATCAGACATGCTAATTATTTTATTATTAAGTCGCATAAGGCACTCATATATATACTCATTGATACAGGAAGGAGGGTCGCCAGTTCCAGGTGCCGAAGGTGCCCCTGAGCAAGGCACTGCAAGCCCCTAACTGCCCTGCACAATGGCTGCCCAACGCTTCTAATTAGGATTGGTTAAATGCAGAGAACAAATTCCACATGTGTTGTACTGTGTATGTGGCCAATAAAGTTGAAATACTTACAAAACACAGAGATCTTCAATACTGTGTAATCTTAAAATGATACATACATTTACAGGAAATTATTTCACAACAATTTTAAGAATCAATTATGTAAATATTAAGTAAATAAGTCAGATTTCTACTAAATAAATACCAGTCATTCACTGGTTCCAGCATCTCAATTGAGGATTTATTCCTGTTTCATATACATTTCTGGACAAATACAAGCAATTTGATAACATCATCTTAGATCCACAGAATGTGGGATTTTTTGTTATTTGTTGACATTTTACAGACAAAGCAATTAATCACTGTATCAATCAAACAATCATTGCTAGATACATTTTTAAAATGAAAATATTTAGACAATTATGGGGGCTGTACAATTATTAAGAAATAGTTAGATGCAGCCATAACAGCAAGGTTAACCATGAAGTGCAGAAAAAAGCTACAGGATCCAAACAAATACCTTTATCTCTTTGCTTACTTACTTACTTCTCATGTTTGTTTGTACTTGCAATTGTTAAATAATTGTTCTCTGAAAATGAAAACTTCTAAACATCTAATGTCAGAATTATAAAGTAAGACAATCAGTTTTCTCATGAAGCTGATTTCTTATTTTCTACATTTCTAAAGAGAGCAAACTTGTCATGTCAGGATCAATCAATAACTGTCGAAACGAACACCCACAAACAAACAGCCAAAATTTTCATCTCAATTTTCTTGTTTCTCACCTTCTCAGCCAAGGGTTCCCCCCGTGACCTGAGGGTTTTCGACGAGACCGTGTCCTCCATGAAGGTCTCCTGGGAGCCGGCACCAGGGAATGTGCTTCAGTACCGCTTGGCGTACAGACCCTCCGCCAGCAGCGGCCCCAAGAAGGAAATTTCGGTGAAGGGCGACAACACGGCCGCCCTCCTGAAGAACCTGCAGCCGGGTACCCAGTACGACATCTCCATAAGTGCACGATACCCGTCTGGCCTGGGTGACGCCCTGGAGGGACGAGGCACCACGCTAGAAGGTAAACCAGATACCATCCTCTACATCTCCCTGGGTTTTAAAGTTGCTGTAGCTAACACGCTAGCAAATATTTCAGCTGACTCGGTCTGTCTGGAAACCCTGAACCAGACAGTAAGTGCTGCAAAAACACTACTAGGAAATTAAATTGGCTATTTAAAGAACAAGATTCTTAAGATTGAGCTCCCTTTGTAGTGCGAGTATGTATTCTGGAATCCACAGTAACACTTGATCTACTGTATTTCAGACATAAAATAGACTTTTAGTAAGGCCTTGTCAACAAAATATAGAATAAATACACCTATCAAAATATCCTAAAGTCTGTCTTCACAGCTGATATAGAGACACAAAATAAACTAGTAACTTAAAGCTAGACATTATTTCTGTGTCAGTTGTGGCACACAGCTGTGACCCACTGATCCTCCCAGATTAAGTGATTACTCTATTTTTGTTATGACTGTGTGCCTCAACAGCCACAGCTAATGTTTGAGGTTTTACTGTAATTGCTGTGACTAAACCCTGGAAGACGACCAAATCATCAGAAAGGCTCTTAAAACAAACGTGATACAAGTCTTTGTTTTCGTTTGCTCCAGAGTAAAATGTTAGAAATGATCCTACTTTCAATACCCAGAGGGGCGTCAAACGTCCGGCTTATTGTTACAAGAGAGTAATAATAAACAGTCAGTACAAGAGGGGGAGAGAGGAGGTGAGGAGGAAGAGAGGAAGGAGAGGAAGACGCCATCCAGGTTTCTTATAGGTTTACCATTATTGCATAATAGTTAATCAAAATATTATATAAATCACAATATGGAAATGTGAAATATCCAAACTGCAGTAGCTGCAATTCATTGAAATGTGTCATGACAAACCATTATAAATGAAGCATTGTGGTGCTACAGAGAAAATGGATTGTATAAAATAACCATTCCCACTAAAATCGTGAGCAGGATCTGTGAAAATAACTGCAATGTGATTTTTTTGTTTTTTGGCCTATTTTTCAACTCTTCTTCTTTAGCTGGTCTTTACTTTTGTCCATCACATCCTATCAGTTCTGATAACGGTTTACAAAGGTACAAGATACAAGGTTGATTAATTTGTCACAATACAACAGGTTGTAGAGTGACATTGAGCTTGTAACTCCCTTCTGCTATGTAGCCGACAATATAGGCTACATATAAAAGCAATTATAAGCTACTCACAAAGTTATTTGCTGTATCAAGATCCTATCCCCCCCAAGCCCACCTTAAAGCCCATATCGTTTTAGCACAAAGATTTACAACAATGAGGTTTAGCTGATTTTAGCGTTAAGTCGTTGTGTGTTATGGTACGTAATAATCACACGTTCACACAGCTTTAAATATCCCTGGTTTAACCGTTCTATTAGGAAGTGAAAAAAAAAGTGAGTGCACCCAAAAAGTTGTTTCTGATTCCTTTTAACCAAGAAGCCGGATGTTTATAAAAGGGCTGTATTACTTGATTAATTATTTAGTTAAAGAAACTGTAAACAACATTCGCTGTGTTATGCTGTGAAGCTTTTGGCTTGTTTGTCGACTTTGCACATACAGATCATGGCACTACATTTTGGGCTGCATGCAGATGATCTGTGCAGACCCTTGCAGACAAGGGACATCATTTATGTCTCACTGACTTGCAAAATGAGCTATGCAGTTGCATCCTGGTGCCCTAGCAGATAAGACACACACAATGCAGTTTCAACATACTCACTTTGATCCCAAAAAACTTTTTTGCACGTCACTCCTCTCTCTTTGTCTATGCTTCCTATCTGTATCTCACCTGTCACTATCCAATAACAACAAAATGGCAGTCAAATAATTGTTATGAAAAGAGTTTATAAAAGAAACAGGTGAACCTTCCCCACGACCCTGTACGTAGGATAAACGTGTTGACGATGGATGGATGGATGGTGAACGCTTCGGAATTATTGCAACAAATCTGTGCTGATCTGTGTTTTCTCGCTGGTGCATCTCGGACAGTGGGTTTGTAGCTTTGTGAGCCACATGCCGTATAAGCAACACTGGACTTGGCCATCAGCCAGGGTCGGCCCGTGGCATAGGCGACATAGGTGGTTGCCTAGGTTGCAAAATGTCAGGGGGCACCGCAAGAGAAAGTTTTCGGTGCAATAAACCCATCCCAGCTGATGCAACACTTGCGTAAACCGTTATAGTAATTTAGTGCAGACAGTTGAAAAAAGAAAAGCTGCTGAAACACAGGAGCTATTAAAGTCCAGTTTATCAATCAAGTCAGAGTTTATAACTGAATTAAAATGAATTAATTTAAAGAGGTTACCTCCCCCAACAAAAGAGGAGGGGAGGCGAAGCATGTGTACTGACTGATTTTATTAAATTACTGGACCCCCCTAATACAGTGAAACTGCACATTTTGGAGCGGCC
>NC_060159.1:26147156-26148977 GCF_021292245.1 Micropterus dolomieu | reverse complement strand
TTCAACTCTTCTTCTTTAGCTGGTCTTTACTTTTGTCCATCACATCCTATCAGTTCTGATAACGGTTTACAAAGGTACAAGATACAAGGTTGATTAATTTGTCACAATACAACAGGTTGTAGAGTGACATTGAGCTTGTAACTCCCTTCTGCTATGTAGCCGACAATATAGGCTACATATAAAAGCAATTATAAGCTACTCACAAAGTTATTTGCTGTATCAAGATCCTATCCCCCCCAAGCCCACCTTAAAGCCCATATCGTTTTAGCACAAAGATTTACAACAATGAGGTTTAGCTGATTTTAGCGTTAAGTCGTTGTGTGTTATGGTACGTAATAATCACACGTTCACACAGCTTTAAATATCCCTGGTTTAACCGTTCTATTAGGAAGTGAAAAAAAAAGTGAGTGCACCCAAAAAGTTGTTTCTGATTCCTTTTAACCAAGAAGCCGGATGTTTATAAAAGGGCTGTATTACTTGATTAATTATTTAGTTAAAGAAACTGTAAACAACATTCGCTGTGTTATGCTGTGAAGCTTTTGGCTTGTTTGTCGACTTTGCACATACAGATCATGGCACTACATTTTGGGCTGCATGCAGATGATCTGTGCAGACCCTTGCAGACAAGGGACATCATTTATGTCTCACTGACTTGCAAAATGAGCTATGCAGTTGCATCCTGGTGCCCTAGCAGATAAGACACACACAATGCAGTTTCAACATACTCACTTTGATCCCAAAAAACTTTTTTGCACGTCACTCCTCTCTCTTTGTCTATGCTTCCTATCTGTATCTCACCTGTCACTATCCAATAACAACAAAATGGCAGTCAAATAATTGTTATGAAAAGAGTTTATAAAAGAAACAGGTGAACCTTCCCCACGACCCTGTACGTAGGATAAACGTGTTGACGATGGATGGATGGATGGTGAACGCTTCGGAATTATTGCAACAAATCTGTGCTGATCTGTGTTTTCTCGCTGGTGCATCTCGGACAGTGGGTTTGTAGCTTTGTGAGCCACATGCCGTATAAGCAACACTGGACTTGGCCATCAGCCAGGGTCGGCCCGTGGCATAGGCGACATAGGTGGTTGCCTAGGTTGCAAAATGTCAGGGGGCACCGCAAGAGAAAGTTTTCGGTGCAATAAACCCATCCCAGCTGATGCAACACTTGCGTAAACCGTTATAGTAATTTAGTGCAGACAGTTGAAAAAAGAAAAGCTGCTGAAACACAGGAGCTATTAAAGTCCAGTTTATCAATCAAGTCAGAGTTTATAACTGAATTAAAATGAATTAATTTAAAGAGGTTACCTCCCCCAACAAAAGAGGAGGGGAGGCGAAGCATGTGTACTGACTGATTTTATTAAATTACTGGACCCCCCTAATACAGTGAAACTGCACATTTTGGAGCGGCCTTTTATTGTGGCCAGCCTAAGGAACACCTGTGCAATACCCATGCTGTCTGATCAGCATCTTGACATGCCACACCTGTGAGGTGGATGGATTATCTCCAGGGTGGTGATGGGTGGTGATGGCGCAATGGATAAGATGCCTGCCTTTGGCGTGAGAGACCTGGGTTTATTCCCCCACTGTGACCCATCCACCATTGTGTCCCTGAGCAAGACACTTAGCTCCTAACTGCTCCAGAGGCATGCGACATCTGACATGTATAGCAATTGTAAGTCGCTTTGGATAAAAGCGTCAGCTAAATGAATAAATGTAAATTATCTCGGCAAAGGAGAAGTGCTCACTAACACAGATTTTGACAGATTTGTGAACAATATTTGAGAGAAATAGGCCTTTTGTGTACATAGAGAAAGT
>NC_060159.1:26082191-26147136 GCF_021292245.1 Micropterus dolomieu | reverse complement strand
TTCAACTCTTCTTCTTTAGCTGGTCTTTACTTTTGTCCATCACATCCTATCAGTTCTGATAACGGTTTACAAAGGTACAAGATACAAGGTTGATTAATTTGTCACAATACAACAGGTTGTAGAGTGACATTGAGCTTGTAACTCCCTTCTGCTATGTAGCCGACAATATAGGCTACATATAAAAGCAATTATAAGCTACTCACAAAGTTATTTGCTGTATCAAGATCCTATCCCCCCCAAGCCCACCTTAAAGCCCATATCGTTTTAGCACAAAGATTTACAACAATGAGGTTTAGCTGATTTTAGCGTTAAGTCGTTGTGTGTTATGGTACGTAATAATCACACGTTCACACAGCTTTAAATATCCCTGGTTTAACCGTTCTATTAGGAAGTGAAAAAAAAAGTGAGTGCACCCAAAAAGTTGTTTCTGATTCCTTTTAACCAAGAAGCCGGATGTTTATAAAAGGGCTGTATTACTTGATTAATTATTTAGTTAAAGAAACTGTAAACAACATTCGCTGTGTTATGCTGTGAAGCTTTTGGCTTGTTTGTCGACTTTGCACATACAGATCATGGCACTACATTTTGGGCTGCATGCAGATGATCTGTGCAGACCCTTGCAGACAAGGGACATCATTTATGTCTCACTGACTTGCAAAATGAGCTATGCAGTTGCATCCTGGTGCCCTAGCAGATAAGACACACACAATGCAGTTTCAACATACTCACTTTGATCCCAAAAAACTTTTTTGCACGTCACTCCTCTCTCTTTGTCTATGCTTCCTATCTGTATCTCACCTGTCACTATCCAATAACAACAAAATGGCAGTCAAATAATTGTTATGAAAAGAGTTTATAAAAGAAACAGGTGAACCTTCCCCACGACCCTGTACGTAGGATAAACGTGTTGACGATGGATGGATGGATGGTGAACGCTTCGGAATTATTGCAACAAATCTGTGCTGATCTGTGTTTTCTCGCTGGTGCATCTCGGACAGTGGGTTTGTAGCTTTGTGAGCCACATGCCGTATAAGCAACACTGGACTTGGCCATCAGCCAGGGTCGGCCCGTGGCATAGGCGACATAGGTGGTTGCCTAGGTTGCAAAATGTCAGGGGGCACCGCAAGAGAAAGTTTTCGGTGCAATAAACCCATCCCAGCTGATGCAACACTTGCGTAAACCGTTATAGTAATTTAGTGCAGACAGTTGAAAAAAGAAAAGCTGCTGAAACACAGGAGCTATTAAAGTCCAGTTTATCAATCAAGTCAGAGTTTATAACTGAATTAAAATGAATTAATTTAAAGAGGTTACCTCCCCCAACAAAAGAGGAGGGGAGGCGAAGCATGTGTACTGACTGATTTTATTAAATTACTGGACCCCCCTAATACAGTGAAACTGCACATTTTGGAGCGGCCATTGAAGAGGAGTGGAGCAACACTCCACAGGCCAAAATCAACAACCTGATCAACTCTATGCGAAGGACATGTGTTGCACTGTGTGAGGCAAATGGTGGTCACACCAGATACTGACTGGTTTCCAGACCCCCGGACCCCCCCAATACAGTGAAACTGCACATTTTCGAGTGGTCTTTTATTGTGGCCAGCCTAAGGAACACCTGTGCAATACCCATGCTGTCTGATCAGCATCTTGACATGCCACACCTGTGAGGTGGATGGATTATCTCCAGGGTGGTGATGGGTGGTGATGGCGCAATGGATAAGATGCCTGCCTTTGGCGTGAGAGACCTGGGTTTATTCCCCCACTGTGACCCATCCACCATTGTGTCCCTGAGCAAGACACTTAGCTCCTAACTGCTCCAGAGGCATGCGACCTCTGACATGTATAGCAATTGTAAGTCGCTTTGGATAAAAGCGTCAGCTAAATGAATAAATGTAAATTATCTCGGCAAAGGAGAAGTGCTCACTAACACAGATTTTGACAGATTTGTGAACAATATTTGAGAGAAATAGGCCTTTTGTGTACATAGAGAAAGTCTTAGACCTGCCACCTGAATTTTGTGCTTGCTTTATATACATAAAGATTAACCATAAATTGATGAAGAAATATTCAGCTGACTGCAGGAAATGAAGTCTTTCATGCTTAAAATTTTCTAGGTGAGGACCCCCAGACCCTCCTCTTCATTTGTCCCCTCCAATGTTACATTACCCCATAAATTTACTACAGTGCAAAAAAACTGTCTATGGGTCGACACACAGTTTACGGGGCGACACATTCCCAGATACCAGGTTAGGTTTGGTCTGCCAGTTGAGGCTATGATGTGGAGGCTGATCAAACTACTTTATTATTGACAATGATTATTGACTTGGCTGCTAAAATTGTAAGTTTGGCTGCTTAACTTTTTAAACAATTCCTGAGGACAATTTCAAATCTCGCCTAGGGCTCCAACACTGTCAGTGCTGGCCCTGCCACCACGCATGCTGAGAGGTAAAGATGAGAAACAGCAAGACTGGACAGGAATGCAGCTCAGCTGAGAGCAGGGCTGGAGGGTTAGGAGGAGCAGGGAAGACTGACTCATTCCTGTCTCTGTTTCTGTCTTCTTCTCTGTTTATGTCTCCCTTTGTCTCTGTTTCATGCTGTATCTCTTTCTCACCTTTTGTCTTTCTCATCTCCCCTCCCTTTTCTCTTCAGTTCTCTTTATTTTTTCTTTATTTTTTGTGGCTCTCCCTCTATTTCACCCTCTGTGTGTCTTTCTTTGTCTCTTCATGTTACTTTCTTTCTGTCTCTCTCTTTTCTGCTGTCTTTCTGTCTTTCCACCTTGTGAGGGCTTGCCTGGAATTTAATAGTCTTGTCCACGGCTTCTGTGTTTCGGCCTGCCGAGCCTCCTGATTCCTCCCTGGTCACAGTGCCATGCAATCAATACAACACTCCCATTTGTTTGTTCTTTCTCCCTGATGCTTCAAATTGTCAGGCTCGTACTGGCACAGCACGGTGCATTTGTTCCACTGTGTTGCATTCAACGCGCTGGTTCAGGGTGAGGACACTTGGTGCGTTGGTAAGGCCTCCAGACATCGCTGGCGTTGGCCCACACCAGAGGCATCTGGCAGGAGGGTCCTCATTACCTTTGTTTCCCTCACATGCAGGGCTAAACCTGCTCAGATCTGCAGTGGAAAACTCAGCTGCACTGATACTGTACCCACATTAAAACCAGTGAGCTCACTCTTTCTTATTGTAAAAACTCTTATTGTATAGTAAGGGCTTGTGTTAAGCTTCATCAGGGCCTCGTTTGTTCACAAGAGATTTCTGTTTACGAGCAAATGAGAGCTAAGATGGAAAACTCTTCTTCATGCCAAAATCAGCAGGTTGCGATGTTTTCTGTGATGGATCAGAGCTAATTCAAGTCTTTTCCCAAACTACTGTATAAATGCTGCAGAGGCTTTGTTTTCAATCTTACCTAATTTGTTCAAACAATGGCACTGTAGATCCCCGGATAAAGTCAAATGACATTTATATAAATGTTGTCCATGTTGCTCAGTTGTTTGGTGTAGACCTGTCCACACAGGCACTGCAGCTGCTTTTTTCAAGTGCTTCACTTTTAACACTCATTTGGAAATAACCCAAAAACTTGATTCTAACCAGGACTTCCTGACTGCAGGACCGGTGCAGCGTGACAGTGGGATGGAAAGCCTTTTAAAACTGTAGAGAGAAGGGAACGTTTCAGGAATCACGGAAGGAAAACTTATTGTCAGAGTGATGACAGTGCATCTTTGAAATTATACAATTTATTTTTAATGGTTTCCACTGAACCCTGAAGCCAAAAAAACTCAAAGACAAATGCAAATGAAACGAAGAGTTGTAAAGTTGGAATGATGAGGTGTCTTTGAGGTTTTCCAGACATTTGTTGTCCTGCTTTTCATGTTCAAGAGCTTCGTGTCGGCTTTCATACTGGTGTGACTTTCATGACCCAAGAAACCTCATAACAATCTAAAAATAGGTGGTTGTCGACCTTTAAACCAGACACGTTTGTCTAGATTAGAAAAATAGACTTTTTGAACATCCAAAGCTTTGAAGCTCGAGGTGTGATCAGCCTCCTCAAACTGGCATGCAATTAGTTTTTTGCACTGTTTACCTGTGACAGCTTTCCAGGCCTGCTTCAGCAAGTAGAAGTAGGAGTTAAGGTGAGGTTTGGACTTACTGTCTGAACATATGAGCTTGGACAGAAACACACACATTTTGCTTACAAACCTAAACTTCACTCTCCATCTCAATTTAGTTTGCAGTTTATAGTCGTGATGAACGAGCATAAAGGATACTAGGATAACACATCTGTATCTCCCGACTGAACTGTCGGTGGCCGAGTTGCGTTGTGGATAATGTAGGCGGCAGGTTGTGGCAAGGAAGAAGAATGTGGAATAAAAAAAGACCATATCTCTGGGTCTGCTGCATCAATTTTGAGTGCAATGCTAAATTGGTTGGGTACTCTTAATGAATCTGCAAGTAAAACATTTGAAAACCGTTCTAATTCAGAACTGGTTCTTGATACCCAGACATATCCTGAAAGGTGTCAGTATGCTTCAAACTAACTAGCTTGTACGAACATGTAATTTGAGCATGTTTAAAGTGTTCTAAATCAGCTGTTTGTCATGCGCAGGGCCAACACCGACGCTTTGTCATGTCAAAAAGTCAACAGAGATTTTTAGTTATGGTACGTAAGTTATGTAACTTAAGTCACGTTAGTAATGCAGTTATTTTAACCCAAACCATGATATTTTCCTAAACTTAACCAAGTAGTTTTGGTGCCTAGACATAGACATAACCAAATTTTGACTTTTCACAACGCTACCACTGGTTTTATTGTTAAAGTCTAACCGGACATTGAATATTTATTCTTAGTAACTTGACCACGGAGCCCTACACGTGGAAGAATGACGCCATAGGGGTACCCAGGGCATTAAAAAAAGACACCAAGTGTCCAAATGTGTTGCCTCTGAATGGCAAAACTCGAAGGCAGGGTAAAAAGCCTGCCATCATAGACTCCACCTGGTAGCTACCCACTGAATTCTCTTTCTGGATGCAGCCCCAAGTTGCAATAAAGGTTTCAGACACTGTTAGTGGAAACATTGCTGCTTTAAAACAATGTAAGGGGCTTCTTTGGTGTGGGCAAAGACCTTGCATGAATGGGAGGCAATGCAGTGGTCCCATTTAAAGGAATGAGGGGCCAAAATGGAACACCCATCTCTGGCAGTGTTACTGCTTTGCTCATTGAACTGGATGGGATTCCTCTTCTAATGTGGAGTAGCACCAACAACACTGCCAGAGTGATTTTTCTTTCCCCCCATCTGGGCCACCCGTACGAAAACAGCAGTCACACTCTGCACCTCAAGGTGCTTTAAATGGCTGATGGTAGATGGAACATGTCAAGTAGCCAAGTTTATACAAAGTAAGAAGCCAAGAGACCTTTTACTTTCCACTGTGACTGTAAGGTTTCAGCAGCAAGGAGTCCCAGACTGAGTCTCCTCCTCCAGCACTGTGTCAGACCAACATAAGAAATGTCTCAGAGGTGGAGCTGCATTTCAAGGCATAATCTACTGATTCTTGTTCTTTGTAAAGTTAAACTTAACCAGTCAGATAATTTCTGTCTCTAGATAAATGCTTGTATAACTACAAATCAGCTGTTGGGTTGGTAATCAAAAATATTATCTCCGACCATCTTCCTCAGTTGAAGGAGTTTGTGCAGCTTTCATGGAAGACAACGGATGCAAAGCTTTTTGAAGCTCTCACTTGATTTTGCGTAAGCTGCGTTATGTAAACCCAAATTATATACGTTTGTGTAGCGCAGAGGATGGATGGATGGATGGATAAGAGGGAGAGCAGTGGAAATACCTTCAAAAGTGCATTAAGTGTCCGGCGGTTTTATTCAGACTTGCCTCCTGATGAGTTGTGGAAAAATAGTTCTGAGTGCGTTTGAGGTGGCGTCTGCAGAGCGCCAGATATTCCGTAGTCCATCTGATGGCTGTCTGTGGCTGTCATTTAGCAAAAGCCTCCAGACTCGGCTTCCAGTTTTGAGAGACAGCGCGCAAAAATGGCAGCAGCTCCCGGCTCCCTGCTAATGATGGCTGCAGTGGCGTCTGCGTGGTGAAGACGACTGAGCAGCACATAAATAACAGACAAAAACAAACGAAGCAAAGTGCAATCCATCCAGGATCGGAAGTTTTGTTTCCGATCCTGGATCCTTGTTGTAACATAAATTTGATGTGTTGTTCATAGTCAGAAATACTTCAAATTAAAAGCCTGGTTAGAGTTGATATAAAACAAGCATTTTACATCTTACCATAAGCACTAACAGCGGAATATAGCTGCTGAGAAAATCTATCTTTTTAAAATCTATATGATTATATGCTTGTGACAGAGACACACACCCTTTTCTGCTTTCTGGCCCTCGTCAGTGTGCACAAAGACATTTTTTTAAATAAAGTATCCTGAATGTTGTTTTGAATCCAGACCAGAAACAATTTTTCCGACTATAAACATTTGTGGAGCCTGGAGTTTTCCTTTTATTCCCCTCCCTCTCCAGATCTGTATCAATTGGCAAAAGCTACAATGTGATTTATTTCATACTCACCCTCTTGATTATATAGCTGGATCTGATGTTTTGTGATAATTATCACTTTGTGGAAACTTGGCTTCTCCGTTTTTCCGCCCTCCTCTGTATATGCTGTCACCTAACCTAAACTAAAGGAGCATTTAAATTTGATATCGACCCTCCATCCTCCTCCTCCTCTTCCATCTTTCACAAAAATTTCCAGCATTTTGCTCTGTTTGTATAAGAAAGTGACTGTATGTCTGCTTGCAGCAACATGAGCCACTGTGGTGGCAGCATTTAGGTTTGGTCTCATTTGGTTAAACAAGTTTGTAAGGGTTTGGCTTCTGTGCGCTGCCGCCCTCAGAAAGTTGAGGTCATGAAAACCTCTAAAAACACTTAATACAGTGGGTGTGTATGTATGTTCTTGATTTACCATCTGTGCAAGAAGCAGTTTCTGAGTGAGCTCATATTTGTAAGGTTGAATTTAGGGTTTATGTCGATGGGTTAAAGTTAGACTAAAGGTGTGTTTTGGGTTAGAGTTTAGGTTTGAGTAAAGGTTAAATTTGTGTCTTTTTGTGTTAACTGCTTTTTCGACGTGGTCACCATTTCTACAGGAGTCTAAAGCCTGTCTGTTTGCAGTTCCTACAGGCTGCAAAGTTCATTACATTACAAAATATGAAAGCTTGGGTTGTACAAACAACATACTGAAGATTACTCTTAGAGCAACAGGACATAAACCTTGGTCTCTTGAGTTTACTTAACTCATCTATCCACCCCACCACCCCCTTACATGGACTTAATTGCACTTTATACTACGTCACCTGATATATTTTGCCACTAGAGGTTGCAACCTAACGAAAAATATGAATATGGGACGTAATAAGCTATATAATAATTAATCTATACGGCTGTTTTTCTGCTGAGGATGGGCTGTTTTATTTTCATAGTTTTGGCAAATTTTTTTATCGGTAATATTAACATTTTACTTGCTGAGAACTATGAATGCTGCAACATTGCTCAAAAGAAGTCTGACAGGGCTTTTTAACATCAGTTACAGTTTACTGACTGACGTGCTGGTTCAGCTTGAAATGACAGTCAAAACCACAAAAATACAGACCCAAGTTATAAACTGAAAATGTCCTTTTAGTCAGAGGGCCATTAGAATAATCAAGGTTCCTAAAACCCACAAGAAAGACATTTGGTCACCAGCTTCATTGAAGGCTAGCTAGTTAAAAGGTAAAAGGGTACATTTAAATGTGTCTGCAAAATACTGAATATGAAAGTTTGCAGCTGACACGCTACCAACAGACGGAAGCACTGATTTGATGTCCAGTAGATTTCTTCCTCTCGCTGTTATCCCGCTGGCTCAGTGGACATTGTGAGTTCATCCGGTTCCTGCGAAGTTTCATGTCTTTGCTCGTCCAAGTCTCCCGTCTCACAATGCTCTGTTACTCTCTAATGAAGCAGAAATGTCCGAAAATATCCTCAGAAGTATTTAAAAAAAATCACATCTGTTTCTCCCAGTCCTCTCTTCTCTTTATAGCGGTGGTGAGTTGTTCAATTCTTCTGTCCACTCGATGGCCTTTTAATAGTTTCCATTTTCGAAAATAATGTGATCTGCCAGCACATCCAATGGTTCCTTTGTTTAAAAGGGAAGATGGATTAAAAAAAAAACTGTCAAATACTGGAAAGAACATTTGAGCAACCCCAGTCATAATGACTTTATACAATATTAAAACTGCCCACAGTAGAGTTTCAAAACATCTGTTAGCAGATATTGGGGAGTTATTGTGCACAAAATATACTTTTATATTCCAAAATCTAAATGCCAAGGTAAAGATGAACATTAAATTAAATATGTAACATAACTCTACTCTTATTGAATCCACTAATCCATTTTATCAACACTCCATAAGTAAATCAGATTGCTTTCTATTTTTGTGTACTGTTCTTGTTGTAGTATTCATTAAAATACACTACACAAACTCATAGTAATATACACCTTTGCTTGTTGTTTTCAGAGGTGGGTCCACCTAAAAACCTGGTCACCAGCGACGTGACCGACACCAGCTTTGCAGCGTCCTGGACAGCGGCGCCGGGGAACCCGAAGATGTACCGGCTCCGATGGAAGTCGCTGATGTCTGAGGAGGCTGGAGAGAAAACAGTGCCAGGAGACGAAACCAACACCGTGCTGGAAGGTCTGAGCCCGGAGACGCTCTACCAAGTTTCTGTGGTCGCCGTCTACGATCACAAAGACAGCGACCCACTCACCGGACAGGAAACCACTGATGGTAAGACAACAGACTCCAGCAGACTAGAGACACACTGAATGATATGGAATAATAAGATCATCTCATTGGTTAAATTCAACATCTGTAAGCGCTTTTCAAAACCTGGGTTACAAAGTGCCTCACAGTTACAAATAAAAGGAAGTATACAAAAAAGGCCAAAAAATACAATCACTGTACACAGATACAAATATTGCTGAAACCAAAGATTTGCAAGAATAAAATCACTGTTAGCTAATGCTTTAGATAAAAGTGATTTAATTAGCTAATAACATTTAGTCCAGTTATATTATTTTCTGTCAGGCAGCTCTGCCTTTGAGGGAGGTCCGTCCATTGAATTCAGTTGTTCATATGTGGTGGTGGCGTAATGGATAAGACACATGCCCTTGGTGTGTGAGACCCAGATTCAATCCCCCACTGTGACCCATCCACCAATGTGTCCCTGAGCAAGACACTTAACCCCTAGTTGCTCCAGAGGTGTGAGACCTCTGACATGTATAGCAATTGTAAGTCGCTTTGGATAAAAGCGTCAGCTAAATGTATATTTATTCAATATATATTTGAAGGGAAGAGCAGCGCCACTGAAACACTTCAAATGTTTTGCTCAAGGGTGCAGAGATGACCCTTCTTTAACCCTCAGTGGGAAGCTTAGGACGTGTTGACTGTATTCTCAGTGTTCGACATTTGGCAGAAAATACTATATTTTGTTTACAAGGCACCATAAATTTGAACCAATGTAGATTTAATACTTCCTTTTATCACAGAAAGCACGGTTTCAGAGCTTCCATTGTCGTACTGTTCTCATGTGTTTCAGCTTTCTCGTCTCTAAAAATAGTCCTAATTTAAATTAAGGTATTCATTTTAGATTTGTTTCAAACTATAATTTAGAGTGAAACACCAACGTGGTGACAGTTTTGCTGCATTAGATTCTCCCAAATAACACAGCTCACGGCTAAGGGGAGTACTGGGACAACGTGTGTGTCCCGTGAATGACGCACTGTGAATTGCATACTGACATATTGCATCAGAAATGAAGCACACTCTAAAAATGTCAACACATTCCTCATTCTGCATGCAAACACATGGGAAACCAATTGTCCAAATCCACACAAACAGGCCACCCAAAACAAAGCAACGTGTAGATACACTAACGCATTTAGTACGTATTGTTCCTCGGTGCATCCTTCCAACAGAGTTATTCCATCTCCAGCTTCACAGATTTGTTCAAATCTATTGACACATTGAAAAGTTGGATGCCATGGTTTTTTTCCACACATAAAAATCCACCAGAGTGAAATCAAGTAGTCTAAAAAACCCTTCCTTGGGATCATTAAATATACATATTATTCCCTTACAAAGTGTTTTTAATCACTTGCAGGATCGGAATAAGTTAATTTCATTTTATAGTTGGTTGTTTCAGGCAAAAAGGAAAATGTGGTGAGCATTTCCTCCCAATTGATCACTCCTGGGTAAATGCCTAATTCATAACCAATTAGTTTTGGCATGGCGCTGATGGTATTACTCAACGTTTATGCCTGTAGTTATGAATACATAACGATTACAGAAGGAATATAAAGGGAAACCACACTTGGCCTGAAAAGCGAGGGAGGAAAAGATGATTATTTTTAGGCTTTAGATGAAAAATAACTGAAAGTTTATCGTTGCCAGAAGACAGGTGAGTGTGTACAGGATAGTCCTGCACATACAGAACATTAACACTGATAAAGTATGGTCTGCTAAAGGACGTGTGATAGTAGAAGGAATTGTGTGTTTACTTTACGCAACAGTCAAACAAAGCTTCTGTGTTTCAGTCAATCAACTCTACACAATGAGCTGTACATTGTGGCTTTGGCCTGTGTTTATTTTACAAATGTACATTATGTGACAAACTAATATTTAGCCCTTATCATCAAATCAGTGGCATCCACCTCTAGTATGATGGTTCTCTAATTGATTAAATATTTGTAATAGCATTTGTTGGTACTGCATTGGGAATCTATTGGGAGCCACACCAAATTATGTTTAAAAAAGCATAAAAATATATTCCAGTTTCTGCCCTGCAGAATCTGAATATACCAACTTAAATCACTTAAGTGTTCATGTTGGTCAGTCCAGGGTTACTGCACACATGCTTTAGGCTGAATCCGGTTGTAAAAAATGTTTTTCTTGTTTTCAGCCTCTGCCGCTGCTAAAAATTTGATTGTGTCGGACGAGACTGAGCGAACCATGAAAGTCACGTGGAAGCCGGCGCCGGGAAAGGTGATCAACTACCGGCTGAAGTATGTTCCCAGTGGTGGAGGGAAAGAAGTGGCCCTCAAAATCCCTGGGACGGTCACTTCCACCGTCATGAAGCGCCTGCAGCCCATGACCACCTACAACATCACGGTTCACCCCATCTACAAGCGCGGGGAAGGAAAAGCAAGGCAAGGAGTAGGAACGACACGTACGTTGGTCCATAATTCAACCCTATGACAGACAATACACTGCAGAAACATGTCCATCCAAACCAAGACGTTTAAACCTGAGTTCATTCTTAAAACATTATCATTGATTTTTATGGCTCCTGCCAGAGTCATAGGCTGTCCTGTGTTAGCTTTGGCTTTTGGTCAGTGCTACCATTAGTGCTACTTACCCAGTGTCAGACAAACCCATGGATCTGTTTCTTTGGTCTCTGTGTGCAGTTTGAAGCTGTGTTGAATGGTCAGATTAGCCTATTTTAGTGCAATTGTTGGATGTCAATGGGATCAAAAAGCAATTCTTTAGGGAATTAGGGAAACAGTGTGTTGTTCTGTCTGTAGAGCCACCTGTCAGTCAATCTTTTTCCATTAATCACCCTTCACAGAATCTTATTTGGGAAAAATATTACCATATTAAATCTTAAACTTCAACCACCTTTCCATGCTCCCACACTGGTATATTTCCATATAGAGAGCCCAAGTCCCTCCATTCTGCTTCCAACCCATGGGACTTTATTTCAGGAAAAATACATACGGTAGCCAACGGTTAGCGACAACTACATTTTTTAATCCTGTTTGAATTGTGCCCTAAATTACACACATGATGTTTGTCAATTTAGTAGATAATTTTGTCCGTCAAAAAAGTCGCAGTTTGTCGTAAAACAGTAAAAAGTAACATTTAGTTTTGTGTGAAACAATTGACCTAAGGCTAAATTTTAAAATGGCTGACAAAATTAACACTATATTTTTTTTTATAGTTTTCATTTGCTTTAAGCTGATTATAAATTAAGTGGAGATTGTTCATTTGTCTATGGAACATAGAATAGATAAAAATTCAGGTATCATGTAGGTATGATACAAATTAGCGACAACAGGCATAAATGAGAAACCGGTGCTTGCAGAAGGTTCTCGGGTACTTGCCTATCTTGGCTGCAGTGATTGGAAGCGGTGTGATGTGAATTTGCGACAATGTGCGTTTAGGGGTTAAGCTCCCATGGTTGTCCACCGGAAGACCGGACTTAGACTCTCTATTTCTGATACAAGTGAAGAACGGACATTTTTAATGTTAAATGAACATGTACAAAGTATTAAAGGAATTCCCTCATTTTGAAAGGAGCTGCTGCTTGATGCCAGAGACATCCTGTAATTTAGCTGATCAAATCTAATCTCATTGCTCAACAGGACATCTATGACTTTATCAGACTCTAGGATAAGTAGGAAAGATTGTTCAAATTCCCCCCAAATCACACAAATCCCTTTGTGGTCAGGATAAGGACTCGCTTCCCGGATGTTCTCCTATTAAATATCAGTATTGGGAAACAAATAGAGAAAACTGGCTTGTTGGACAGTATTGCCACTTGTTTCTAGAGAAACGTAAACACAGATCATGGTGCCTTGGAAAGAAATGAGTCTCTCTTGTCCAAGTTGCAGTGTTTTCCCAATTGTTCCACCATAAAAATGAAGATTTTAGGATTGAATTCAAGTTTAAACGACTTGTTAAGATGAGTATTTTTCACGCTACAGGTGCTGCTGCGCTGCGAAGCAGTGTCTTTTCACCAGTGAAATCACAGTTAAACACGTGCTCAATCACACGCTACCATTACTAACACACAGCATGACACTGGGCTTTTTTAACGAATGACACCGGGTTCAAGGTATTGTATTATGGACTAATGAGAAACTGGCTTGAATGTGGTGTGGCTGATCTTCAAAACCTTTGCCGAGAGTTGGAGTTGTGTTAAACTTTTTTTCTGCGCAAGTTTGTCCTGAAGTTTTGGCGGGGATCTTCTATTTCAGTGTCGCCTTACAAGGCTCCCAGGAACCTTCAGACCTCAGAGCCCACTAAGAACAGTTTCAGAGTCACCTGGGATCCTGCACCCGGAAATGTTAAGGGCTACAAAGTGACCTTTCACCCCGCTGGGAATGATATTGACCTGGGGGAACTCCTTGTTGGTCCCTACGATAACACAGTTGTTCTAGAGGAGCTCAGGTAAGCTTTACTAACTATTAGATATTTAAGTATTCTGAGGGATTTTATGTCTTAATTAGAGAGTTCACAGACCAAACAACTGATCAGTTAAACAGCAATGAAAATAATCGTTACTTACAGCCCTACAAATGATTAACCAAAAGTCATGGTTAAATAGTGGGAACATCAGCTTTGTATGGTAGTAGTGTAGCTGATCAAACCAACCTTAAGACTGAAGGAAGCATTCTTCTTCTTTTAATCTCTTTGTTTATTGTTGCCCTCTATTGTAAAATGTCAAAAAAAAAGGTGAAAAATGTCAATCCTTGTTTTCCAAATCCCACGATGTTGTCCTCAAATGTCTCGTTTTGTCAAAGATATTTGGGGGTTTACTGTCATAAAGGAGTAAAGAAGCAACAAAATATCACATTTAAGAAGCTGAAATCAGAGAATTTTGATTTATCAAAATAGTTGGCAAATTATTGACTGTAATAGTTGACAACGGATCGATTAGTTAATTGATTACTTGCTATTTCAAGCGTTTATCCATTACTCTTAGCTACCTGTTTAGACTTATGTGCTCGCTAGCTAGTTTTCACGCACTCTTATAATAATTACATAATTGCAACAGGTACAGTGGTGTTCAGGTGTCACAGCTGCCTTAATATGCGGAAATATTATTTTAATAAAAATAATAAATAGTATCTTTTCAAATTTCCTCACCATGCTCCGCCATCACCACCTGTCTGAGCACGTGAGAAAGAAATCTGTTAGCCTCATGGCAACCACTGAGAGATGCCATACCAACCATTTCGCAACACTCTAGCAAAACACTTGTACAAACTAAAACAGCTATTACATGGATATTTTATCCAAAACGTTTGGTGTTTTCAAGTAAACACTAATATAATTTGTTTTGCAGCTTGCTGAATGTTATTGACATAATATCTGATTTTAAAAGAGAATCAGAACCATTTAGTCACCGTTACAAACTCTTTATGTTTTAACAGATGGTAAAACAGGTCCATATTATCCACCGTATTTTAGAGACAATGGACCCGTTTTACCATCTGTTAAAACAAAAAGAGTTTGTTAGAACCTTTTTCAAACTATGGATGTCTAACCTTGGAATGGAGGTCATGGGAAGACACGCATTTTTTGGCCTTTACAAGTTAAGGACAGTAATTTGAAAGACCAGGACCTTCTTTTTTCAAATTGTGCACATCTCATTAGCCTTAAAATCTTCTAAATGAGATTGTGGACGACTGATATATAGGTTTATGTCATTTCCTTTTTCCCTTAGGGCGGGAACAACATACTCTGTTGCCGTGTTTGGGATGTTCGACGGAGGGGAGAGTATGCCTCTGGCTGGAAAAGAGAAGACGACCCTCATCGACGCTTCTGAGCCACCCCCTCTCGATCCTTCTGGTAAAAGCTGATAACTCCATCACACTACAACCTGCACACAATTAGCAGCCCTAAAAGAGCAGGCCTGCAAACCAGACGCTCTCCGATCCAAGTCATTTCAGAACCGGAGTGTTCTGACTTCGAAGTGCTGCAACGATTAGTGCCAGAATGCTGAATTATTTGTTGTCGAAGGGAATTAATATCAAAGTCGCTTTGGAATCGCAGACTGAAATCCAACACAGATGATTATGATTAGTACAAATAATTTTGAGCTTTTTGGCTCGCGTCACCTCACCGCCCTCATCTCTCATTCGGAGTGTGATCTGGAGCAAAATGACGTGCCATTTGAGAGACGTGTGCTATAGTGTTGACACTTACATTTATAAAGTGGCCATTTGGACATGTTCCCTGACCACCACACGTGCTACGTATTTGCCTGTGTGTGAGCAGCTACCCCACGATGTGCTGACTTTTAACTGTGTCGGTACAAACATATATCTTCATTAGCTCCCAGATGACTAAGTATTGAACTCAGTATCTGCTGCCCAAATGTTTTTTTTAGTCAAGCAAAAGTAGATATTTCCCATTTTTATGTTGTACGAAGCGTGGAAAAGGGGCTCTGCTTGCAATTAAAGACTATTTTTTTATGATCCAGAGAGTTAGCTGCCGCCGGGATGTATGCAGTTAGGAAAATGTTATGCTTCTCATAAGACCCCAAGGAGGTGCTGACCCTGGGCAGAAATTCTTGCTGTAATGGGGAGCAGACACGGTGACCGACTGCCCACCGAGCAGGGAACAGGCCAGGATGTTCCACCGAGGTTCCACTCAGAGATCCTCATATATTAAACTGCAGCTCTCACGTGGCGGTCTGCTTAGTGGAGGCTTTAGTCCAGAGTTTTTGACAGGTCCATATGGTCTGGCAGAGCTGCTTCGAGGCGGCCTTCACAGGCTGCAAAAACGTTATTTTTTTACAGGTCATTAAATGCTTTATTCCTTTGAAAACGTTCATCTTTGAAACAAAGTGTGAAAAACTTGACAGTGAAGTGAGAAAATTCTACTTGTTTCCAGCGACATTTTGTTCGACATTATCCGGAAAGGTCGTGTTTTTAAGATTTTTGTGCAAGTTAACCAGGTTTTTATATCAGTGAGCAGATTTATGCATAAACTCTCCTGTTCTAAAGTATAAAAGACATAAATACACTCGTGGTCAGTTGTCATGGGGACAGATCTGTTGACATGCGATCATGATTTCATCCATAATACTCTTAACTAGATGATACTACTCATCTGGCTTAAAATGGATGCTCATCGTGCTTACTATTGAAAGCTCTGGAAAAATGCTAGTAAGTGGATCTTGAGTTGGAATTGTTTTATCAAGTTACTCCTCCAAGTTTCAAGGTTGTTAAGTTTAGATAATTACATAGATTATCAACTACACTGACAAAACCAGTAAAGTCAACTAAGTTCCCTCCAAAAAACATTTTAAAAATCAAAACCTCAGTGAACCAACAGATTTGCGTTTTGACTTTGGATTGAAACGCCATTTCATTTCGGGGTTTAAAGCATCCTCAGACACCGGCCTGAGCGCAACAAAAGTCAGAATTGCTGCAGGTTTCTGCAGGACACCAGTGATTTATGTGCTACAGTCAGACTGAGCTGGATATTTATTTGCTGAGACTCAGAGACACTGGATCCAGCTGTTGTCTGCAGCATATTAGATGCCTCTTAATGCTGCCTCTGTTTATGACATCTGTTTTTATTAATGGATGTCAGAGGGACACACGAGCATGTTGTTTACCGGCGGTGGTATAACTCAAACAGTCTGCGGCCAAGCATCCGACTCAGTTCCTCTTAGCTTCAAGCATCTGTTTCTGCAGCCTGCTGAAAAAGAACCAAAATATTTAAATCGATTGTCTCCTAACCTGTTTTCAATTGCACACACAGGGGCCCTGTCATTAAGCCTTGGCATCGGCCAGGGCGCGTTGTCCTAGCAAAAGAGGACAAGCGGCCATTTTTCACCCCTACAGGTGCCTGGAACAGGAATGTGCAGTAACTTTGGGGAACAGGAGGCCCCGTATATCACAGTGTCAGAGAGGCTTACTCCTGCTGCTGGAGGGGGCAGCCTCAGTGTCAGCCAGGAAAGACCAGGGGCTGATTCGCCGCTGGATGTAAAAACCCAAACGACTCGCTACGCTGGAAGAGAGCGAGAAAATAAAAGGCCCAGAAGAGAGAGAGAGAAGGAGAGCAGTTAATCCTGAAATGGCAGCGGTTAAACGACATGTTATGAGTGTGAATTATTTGTGTTACATAATACTGTGTAAAACATTCTGCGGTATAAATTGTGATTGTGAGATTGTGATTTTGTGATGTAGTCCTGATCCTCACTTCTCTCTCTTTCCTGATGTATCCATACCAAATTTCCTCTCACTTTTTTCACACTTTCCCCACACACATTTTTAATTTCCAACGGTTCATTTAAATCTGAACGGACACTCTCGGGTGTCTGTGGTGTACCGGGTGTCTCGCTCACCCTCGCCGTCTCTCTGCAGACAATCAGTGTAAGACCACAGCGAAGGCCGACATCGTGCTGCTGGTCGACGGCTCCTGGAGCATCGGGCGCATCAACTTCAAAACCATCCGCAACTTCATCGCTCGCATGGTCAGCGTGTTCGACATCGGCCCACAAAGAGTCCAGATTGGTAATATTTTAACTTCACAATTATTATTATTCATACAACCACTGCTCTCACTGCAGTAATTATTACCTGTACTACTGCTTATGTTGATTACTAACACTATTAAAGATTGACGTATTCTAATTTTCCACTTTTGCCACTACTTCTACAACTAGTACTACTGTTAACACTAATACTATTAGGGAATTGACTTGTACAACTACTGGAACTAACAATATAACTCTTACTATAACTGCTTTTAGTACTACTTCTACTAGGATAACTCATTGGCTCATTCTGCTTCTGCCAGTGTGTTTACAGCTACTGCAAGTACTGCTGCTACTGTTCCCACTACTATTACTACTTCTACCACTACTTTAAATACTACCACAAATACTATTAGCTACTTCTGCTCTAATACACCCTGTACAACTACTCATTCCACCACTATTACTGCCACGTGTTTTTATAGCTACTGCTAATTTTGTAATACTGCTATAACTTCTTTTAGTACTTCTATGCTGCTTTGAATACTATTGCTGCCACTGTTCTATGGATACAGCTACTCATTCTACTACTGTTATTACTTTGACTTTTTATTACTGGATGCCTTAATGTGATTGCAGGGTTTTACCTTTCCGTACAACAATAGCCGCATCTTTAATGATATAACTGTGTCATTGGCGTCATTTTTTTTTGCATGTTTCTGTGTTTTCTGCAGGTTTGGCTCAGTACAGTGGAGACCCAAAGACTGAGTGGCACCTGAACGCCCACCCGACCAAGGAGTCCCTGATGAACGCTGTTGCCAACCTGCCATACAAAGGAGGCAACACCATGACAGGTGATTTATTAGCACATTGTCCAATCCACACCAGGTTCAAACTGTCCCCAGTTTGGGATCCAAATGTAGTGCTGAAGAAGATCAAAAGAAGATCAAAAGTGTTACTCTTAAAAAAGTGTGCGAGTTTGAAGTTTTTTTAATACCTTTAATTTACCAGGCAAGTAAATTAAGAACAGCAGGAGACAACGCCACCTGTGGGGAAAAGGGTACTGGGATTAAATAAAAGAAAATAAATAAAAGACAGAAGACACAGGACAACAACACAGTCTTAACAACAAACCTTAAAACCAGGCACAAAGACACAAAGAGACCCGATGAGAAAATAATTAAAAGACAGATAAAGAAATAAGGTAACAAGACAATAATTGAACAATAGTTGAATAATGAAAACAATCAAGATAGCAGCAGAGCTACAAATAACAACAACACATAGCATCACATGAAGCAGTTCCAGGTTTCTGTAAACGAATGTGATTTTGCCTTTAAAAGTGAAGTGGTGACCAGAGTGGAGAGTTTCATTGTTTTGTTTAGTTGGTTGCAATTGTTGGGCGCAGCCAACTGAAATACGGTGCAACCTAATGAGGTGTTAGCTGCAGGGATTTGTAACCGGATGTGACCAGAAGAGCGGGTGATGTAGGTGATGGAAGAAGGGATGAAATAGACGTCCCAGATATGGAGGGGTTGGGCCTAAGAAAGTTCTGTAAATAAGCATAAACCAGTGCATCTTACATCGAGTACGAAGGGATGTCCAGTCTGTGGAGGTGTACAGATTGCAGTGGTGTGTCCTGTTACAAGCATTGGTAACAAAAAATAAATAGCCACTCGAGAAGCCCCTTGCAGACATGTAAATTACATCACCAAAGTGTAGCATGGGTGATATCTGAATCAGGGTGAGTTTAACAGACTGGGTGAATGTTGACCGATAACGGTAGAGAAACCCCAATCTGGAGTTTAATATTTACTTCAAAAAACATTTATCCACCTGTATGCCCAGTATGTTTAAACCAAGCATATTTTCACCCAAATCTGCCAAAATATTGCTAAAACACAACTTCTGATTGTAATCAACACAGTTTAACTTTGTACTATTGTTTTGGTGGTTTGTTGTGGACCCAAGAGCAGACACAAACTTAAACTTAAAAAACTTAAAACAAAAAAACTTAAACAAACTTAAAATGCAACAAAAGGAGTTCATTAACAAACTGAGACGGAGGGGAGTTGTAGTAGTCTGAAGTTGGTGGGCACAGCAGTGGCAACTGGAAAGCTATGGCAGCATGGTGTGACTGATAAGGTGGAAGACACATGGCTGCGAAGTCACAAGGGATTAGTTGGTTTCCAAAAAGACACAAGTGGAACCCAAAGAACTGCTCTCACAGTAGATGTAAAACAACCTAACGGGGGCTGTCTGGAGCCAAGAGCTTGTCAGCAGCTTGGTGAAGAGGGAATTGCCAGCCGGTGTGGAGGTGAGCCAGGTGCCTGGAGAAATAGCCACGCCCACATACACAGACACGCACAGCAGCACAGAGAGGGAGAAAAAACCCCAAACTAAATAGAACACAATATAAACTAATCCTAAATTACAGCCGACCTGGGACGATTAATCTACTTGCTGTGATTTGAAGAATGTGTTGGTACTAGTGTAGGCTAATTATTTGGAGATGGGTGGGCTTTGAGCTGGAACAGTTATGAAACTCTTTGCTCCTGTCACACAGGAATGGCTCTGAGGTACATCCTTCAAAACAACTTCAAACCCAACGTAGGGTTGCGTCCCGACGCACGCAAAATTGGAGTCCTGATCACTGACGGAAAGTCCCAGGATGAAATCGTCTTCAGCTCGCAGGACCTGAGAGACAGCGGCATCGAGCTCTACGCAGTCGGTGAGTGATTCTAATTCTGTTAAACAAAATAATTACTTACTTTCCAGAAAATATAAGTTAGAGGACCACACGACAGATTTTCCATGATTTAGCGTCCTACATATTCTAAAATTGTTCATGATCTTTGATTGATTTCCTGCATTTAAGCAGTGTTAAATTAAATCAATTTTATGGGGTGGACACTATTTATTTTATTAAAATCAAATCAGAAAAGTTTCAATTCTCTTTAAGTTGATTGTCAAAGCATACTAAAATGAATTGCAATGGCTGCTTGGAAATAAAGCCAAGTTTGGGAAATGCTCAGCAGTAATGTGCAGTATATATTTGAATGCAAAGGACACACAATTTGTAATACATGGGATTAGTTAAGTTTAGACAACTTAGTAATTTACTAGTTACATTTGAAGGTTGGCATATGTGTCACTTTGGCAAGACATTACAAACTAGATAAAGACACGATAGTCTAATTTTTTTTTTGGCACAGTTGTGACAGTATATTTTTCACTCAGGTGTGAAGAACGCCGACGAGAACGAGTTGAGGTCCATCGCCACCGACCCAGACGAAATCCACATGTACAACGTCGACGACTTCAAGTTCCTGCTGGACATCGTTGACGCTCTCTCTGACAACCTGTGCAACAGCGTCAAGGGCCCAGGTAGGAAAAATGTCACATGTAGCTTTAATTAAATCATCAAGACGCATGGGTCAAGAAAGTTTGTATTCTGACAGTAAGACATCTTTGCTGGTCAGTCTTGTCTATTAATCTAGTAGGTAAGAAAATATATGCCTCCATTTATTAACAGACTGTTGAGAAATATCAACAATTTCACTTTAAAATAATACTTTAGTGATTTCATAATGGGTATGAATTGGCAAATGAATGACAATATTTTTTTCCAAAAGAAACCGCTGTGGAACAAATTAAATAGAACTAATAGCATAACTTGTTTCAGATGCTGCATACCTGACTTATCTCCTTTTGACAAATATTTTGCCTTCATGAAAAAGGATCCGCACATTGCTGTCTTGTTTCGAGTTCTTTAATTTTGCATGGACTTGAAAACATTTCAACCACAAATGGTCATTTTTCATCTTGCAACTTCATCTAAAGTGAATGCAGAAATATTTTCCCCACTGTGGCACTAAAAACAACACCTGAGATATGAAACTACCTTAATGTGAGGTTGAATTGTTTGAGATTTGTCTCTCTTCCTGTGCATTTTGAAGACATGTCATCTCTCTGTGAACTCTATCGCTCAAAATGGAGCTTGATAATGAAAATTAACTTTATAGACACAGTAAAATGCATAGGGGCCTTGCTTAGTGGCACCTTTTGACAATGGTCCGTTCTGGACTTGAACTGGCGACCCTCTTGTTCCCACAGACTGAGCTAAGGCTAATGACACCTAATGGCTTCTGCTGCTCACAGCTGTAATTCCATCCGCTGAGTCAGATTTACACCTTCTAGTACTTACAGGTAGAGGAGGTCAGAAAAATCAGAAGGTAGGGGAAACTTCTTTTCAGGTATCGGGTAAGACATGGTTCAGGTACAGGTCACGGGAAGCATGAGACCATTAGATTTCAACGTGTCTTAGATAATGTGCTGGATCTAAACATTCGGCAGATTGGCTGTTCAGATTAAGGCCAGTTAAAGATAACCTGGTAGGGAAAAACCTATAGACACTAGAAAGAGAGAAGAGAAATTGTGGGCCAAAGAAGGCGTCTTCAGGTTTTTGGTGTTGACTTTGCATGGTGTTACACTCTGTAAACTGATGCTCAGATCTCCGCGGTAGAGTCTCATTAAACAATGCTGAGTCATCATGAGTCTCCGAGAACTCACACCGTACCACAAGGCTCACTAATATTTTCACAACACAGAAAGTTATACTTTTTCCAGAATTTACAAAGCCTGACAACCGTATATTTTTGAAATCTTACTCCAGTCTTTCATTTGGTTTAACGGGTGCTCGAGGGCATGAATGTTGCTCTGCCTATGAAGGACGACATAAACCTTTAGTTAAAGTAAAGGCATAAATATCAGCCAAATTACACTTCCTTGGTACAGCTGCTTTTACCCTGTTTGATTGATGAAACTGATGACTGTTGACAAGTAGAAAGTACAAATTATGCAGTCATTGTACTCTCCAGATGAGAACAAAGTGTTCTATTATTCGCAAGTCAATTCTACTCTTAAAAATAGAATAACAGAAGATCCGATCCAAAAATGCAGATAGATAAATTTGACTTGATTCTGCCTGACAACATCAATTATTTCAGACCATCCAAAGATGTTGCAACACAGACTCAAAGCGTCTGATGGAAACTTTCACATTGGAAATTGAAACTGTAAATCAACTTTAAGAGGAAATACAAAAATGATTTACAGCACAGCCGGGGAAAAGCATTTTTTTTTAAAGAAAGCCTTTGT
The DNA here is from genome assembly GCF_021292245.1 of Micropterus dolomieu. Taxonomy (NCBI): domain Eukaryota; kingdom Metazoa; phylum Chordata; class Actinopteri; order Centrarchiformes; family Centrarchidae; genus Micropterus; species Micropterus dolomieu. Next base: position 26,124,656 of record NC_060159.1, on the reverse strand, counting down.
CAGAAGAGATGAAATATACGGCGGGGCAACAGCGTCGCTGTCGGTGGAGCGCGCACGACGAGGACAGATTTGTGGTGGCAGGGTTCACGGTGTGAAATACTTGGCATGTCGGATCATATTCCAGCTCTTGTTCTTTACTTTTCAGGAGTTGAACTGGAGGCGCCCACCAACCTGGTGACCTCGGAGGTGAGCCACCACTCCTTCCGTGCCACCTGGACGGCACCCGACAGCCCCGTCGACAAGTACCGTGTCACTTACACGACTGCTGGAGGACCCATCCAGGAGGTGAGCTAAAGCTTCTCGCCCCTCCCTGTCACCCTCCATCGAGTTAGCGCTGCTACATTTCAAAACCATAAGCTGAAACACAACATTTAAACGTATGTTCACTTCACATAGAAGAAGATAATTTTTCTTTAGTACATTTCAGTGTATTAACAGAAAGTTAAAATCAACTAAAAACAAAATGAGGAGGATTTTATTGGGGTGAAACATACTGCAAGTGTGTGCAACATCAGATTTATCTATGAAGGTCAAAGTTATCCAAGATGGATGTATAACGATGACCTGGGTGACTGAGGATGTTCACAGATATCTTGTTAAGCATTATTGGGATGAACACTCTCAGAATGGTACAGGGGTATGAAAGGATAGCCAGGTAAAATGCAAAAAACCTGAGATGCCGACAACCTAGACTTATTCCAATTGATGGTTGCGTTTTTAACCGTCTCAGATGTCAGACTAAAACCAACAATGAATGGGTTCACTAGGAATGTCACAACACTGGAAATTTAGTAGTTGATACCAATGCTGGTGAAATTCCACCATTCTTGTTACCCAATTCGATACCATGGTAAAACACAAAACAATAAATCCCATGTACTTCAACAAACACTCTTTTTTTAATAAAAAAACATTTGAACGTCAGAAGAAACTACATACAGCTGTGAAAGTTGTGAGGATGTCCAGGGTAGATAATTCATAAATGAGCAAACCGTTAAAATTACAACCTTGCAATATGCCAAAAGTTTTATTTTTCCTAACCTTCCTAATCCTCACAGGTGTGAAATGTTTAAGGGTGGTCACTATCTATATTGGCAGTGGTTCAAGATTTCTATGTTGGAAAAACAAAAAGTTATTGACTATTTGAAATGGATCTTACTGCGCTTTTATGATGGTCCCTAACTCCTTTGGACAGACATTCAATTGTTAGCGCTGCAAACTGCATCGTCATCTTTGGTGATTTTTTAGTTGAACATCTGCGTAACTTAGTTCTCCCACATTTCCCTAAACTGGCAGAAATCAAGTCTTTGACACGGAGCTTTTGAAGGTAACGCCAGCGAAAACCGACAAATGTTAATTATTAAACTAACTTAATCCTGGTTTCCACATACAACAGTGGAGCTGTCACTGTGTTGGATCCTCGGTGCCTACGGTTCCTAGAAAAATGAGTACCGTCATGTTTTCAGAATTTTGGCATCGGCTTGGTACTGAAGTATCTGTTCTTAATGATATCTTATGACATAGTCAGGAACTATCTGATTTATGAGTCTCAATGGACGTTTGATGCCAGCTTTCAGTAGTCTTCGAATGTATGTCTGTACCACCTCTTAACTTATCCCTAGAATCTACTCACAAGTATCTTGTGTGTATCTAAAGCCTGATGTACATTTATTCCACTGTGCCATAGAGCTCACACGTATTAGAGCTTCTAACACACAATGTAGTTTATTTGGACCCAATCCCACATGCAACGTCCTGCTGCCCCAATTACTCGCTAGAGCAGTGGTTCTCAAATTTTTTCACGTCAAGGACCCTTAAACTACCACAAATTAGACCACTGACCCCCATCTGATAGAATTTTGGCTTTTAGATGTCTTTTTCCAAAAAGTGTATAAAATATGTGTTACCAAAAAAAGTCCTACGTTCGGTCACTATGATACTTATGGATGGAATTATATTGAAAATAAATGATTCCTCTTTTTGCTGGGGACCCCCTGGAACCCCTTCAAGGACCCCACTTTGAAAAAACCACTGCACGAGAGCACCACACGTGGATTCATCCCCCGCTGAAAATAGTCCCGCGTTTTTTTTCCTCCCTGTTTGAGTTAAGTTTGATAGAAACTCCAGTGAGAAGCTGTTTTTTAAGGAGAGGACTGAGACTTGCAGTGTATTACTCTGTAAGTGTAAAACAAGTTGACGAAGCAAGTTGACTTGTGTATCACAGTTCACATGGCAAAGTTTTAAAGAGGAGCTTTTTAATTAAGACAAAAGAGCACAGTTATTCATTAAGTAACCCAATAGGAAAAGGGGATGTGATGTAGTGGATATGATTTTTAAAATCTTTCCTTCTCCCTCATTTCTTAAATCTGTTTTAGATATAAAGAGCTGAGACCATCGTAGTTGTTTGGGATCAGTTGTACTCTGTTGTTCCAGGTATAAATGGTCAACACACTCAGATAATTGGTCTGTTTAATAGAACTTCGTTAAAGGAATCTGCCCAGTGTGCTTCCTGGTGAAGAAACTTTATGTCTACCATCTGTGAGTGCTGGAAAACATCCTGAATATCAAATGGCATCTCTTTTGCTTATTAATGCCCTTAAACTGTAACCGACAACTCTTTATGTCTGTGACCCGTACCAGTCAGGTGAGCTGTACTACTTCCTGTGGATTTCGATAATGACAGGTTGTCAGTCACACAAAAACAGACTAATTGACACTTAACTCCCCTCCTGTTGTTTTAATATTCTGCTATGTGTTGTCCTATGTGGTAAACCTCACAAGACAGGATAAAAACCAACCCATGGAAGTGTTTCCAAACACCCAGGTCTGGCTTTCATTCAATGCCCTGTGTACTTGGCCCTCAGGGACTGAAATCTGGATCCCAGTTGCTTTGGGAAACCTGCATTTAGTTTACACTTAACCTCCTGTCAGTCCTGCCTTTAAAAACAGAGCACTGGGTCTTTTCCATCCTTTGTGCTTTTATTGGCCCTTGTCAGATGGAGCCTGTGTGATTATAATCGGGCTCGTCTGAAATCAAGCTGAGTTTCCACTGGATCCACTTAGTTTAACGTTATGGACCTCACACTGGGCTGAGAAGCCTCACCGTACAGCTTCTCATCTTCTGTACAGCATGTATGAACTCGATAACATGAGAGATGATATTTACATGCTCGGTATTTAGTACACGACTCATCGACCGTGATTTACAACCGGTGCAACAAGAGGGTGAATTCCTAAATTACACGCAGCCAGTAACACGGAGGGTCAGTGTGGAGGGCATGGCAATCTGCCGAGAGATGAAACGCTTATTACTGTGACGCTGGAATATTTATGCGTGAGGGAGAAATAGAAACATGTACAATAAATAGACCTAAAAAGGTTCTGGCAATGAAATGAAGTGGGCGTTTTTTTTGTCATTGTAAGTGTTTGAAAGTTAAAGTAGTTGTCTAGATCACTTTGAATAAAACCTAGAATCTAGAACATGTCACAAGTCTGACTATGAAGTCCGGAGTCACCTCCGAGTCTTAAATTTTGTGTTTTTAAGTCCTGAACAATTCAAGAAAATAAATCTTAAATCTTTCCTATGTATCCAAACAAAGGTACTTGTTTTTAGTGTAGCTTGTCTGGTTTTAAGATATATTTACTAAATATATAGCCCTATTTCAAGAGGTTGGCACCAGCGAATGCTAAATTTAAGCACAAATATTTCCTAAATATTTTCTTTGTATCAAATATACTTGTTTTTAGTCTAGCTGCACTAGTTTTAAGAGATCTGTGGGAGAGTAGATATCTTTACTTGTTATAAAAAATCTTGACTGGTGAAATTTTCCTGTTCAGATAACTTTGCTTATTTTAAGTAATATCCTCATTTTATTGCTTTTTCTTGTTTTTGAGTGCTCAGTTTTTGCAGTGAAACCAAATTTACTGTTAATATATATGAAATGCTTGACATTCTGTTAGAAACAACATTTCAAATAAGAAGTTACACTGAAATGTAAAAGTTAGGTTCTTATGATCTGTGGCTTTAGCTCAGCCAAAGCCGAAGTGTTTTTAAGGGGGAGAAGGTCCTTTTTACTCATTCTAGAGTCAGATGTCAGAGTCAGTACATAAATAAATAGAACAAAAAACTCCAAGCAAATATAAAGTAACACAATCGATTCATATTCAAGTAAGATTTCCAGTATTTTTCACAGTTTTTAGTTAACATAAACGCCCTGAACTATTTCAGTCCATTCTACTGGAAGCTCCTTATTCAGCAGTTTCCTTCTTATTGCTTTTTTACTACGTATTAACTACTACTTAGTAGTATTTGTAATAAATATCTGTCCTGCTTTTTCAGCCCAGCTGGAAAGTTTCCCAAATACATAACAGTAAAACTTAAATCAAGCCTTGGGTTAATGATTAATCACTAAGAAGAGATTAGGACACGCCCCAAAAATATAAAAATGACAATATTCCCACACATTCTCCAGCATTGACCGTGTTCTCACTTGTTGTTTGTCAAGTTTTTATTATAGGAGTTATAAAGAACTGAAATGTTTTTCCAGGTGGAATCCCTCCACAGAGCTTGAGGTGGAAGCATGTGACCTACATATGATTAACCAGTCCTCTTCAGTTGTTGCTTTTACTCTTAATCAGAGTGACAGTTTATTAAGTTTCCAGAAATAATATTTTTCTTAAGGCGTGCATTATTCATGTGTTGCCACCACAGAGTATACATCTGAATGTAAATATCAGAGGTATCTGCAATGACGCCGCACCTTTTATCCTGTTCATGTGACCTGTTTAACGAGTACACACTTCAAAAAAAAATTGTTTTATCTTTGGGCTTGGAGGCAAAGGTAAAAAAAACAAAAGTCTAAGAAGTCAGGAGTCTTTGGTGTCAGTCGATCAGATTCATGGCTCGAGTCTTATCTTAAAATTTATTTTGGCAAAATAATAAAAAAGCTAAAATACGGTTGGGAAACAGCTGGCATTAAGTTGCTGAAACATCTGATTCGATTTGAAACGTGGATTGATGATAACTCAGTCAATAAGAAAACAAGCAAACAAAAGCTTTGTGGTGCCTAAGTTATGTCTGTATTTAATTCCCCTTTTCCTGAAAACAAGTGAAGGAAAAAGGACAAATATTTCAACCTGTTCCCAAAAGAAATGAACTTGTTTTGAGAACTTTCTAGAATGAAGTGTCTGTATCTCGATTCAGCAAAGATTAAAACCGGTCGCTCCACGAGAATCAAGAAAAACGAAACTCGATTTTTAGAAAAACAGAAACAGGATGAACTTAATCAATTACAGATATAAATAACAAAAGGGCAGATCACAATAAGCGGAACATTCCTCCAGCTTGTGAAGCTGCAGCCTCATTGTGTTTGTTTGTCATTTGGCCTCTGGGTTTGATTTTCCAGCAGAATAGCACAGGAATGTGACACTTGTTTAGCGGCCAACGTTCCTACATGATGCCTTTCCCAGCGGCACCTGAACGCAGCACGATAGTTTGGGCTTAACAGACTATAATCACCCAATGGTGAAAATACAAGACCTGGACCGCCACCAATCGCTGACCGACGGACAAGTTTCATCCAAATCTTGAATGTAGATATCAACTCCGATATCAAACTTGCATAATTATTAGCTGCCAAAGTGCTTGATCTCATCATCGTTCATCATTTGATGTGACATTAACGTTGAATTGTACATTTAGTTGAGTGAAATGTATGCTTGGAATGGACACTATGCCATCTGCAAGACGGGGGGGAAAAGTTTGAAGAAGTCTGATCACTAAGCAAAAATGTGTTCAGCTCTCCAGCAGATAACCTTTTATCTTTATTGATATTTATCTTTCAATCATTCTGGGTCTGAAGTTTTGGGTAGATTTTAATTCACCGGCCGCTCTGACAAGAAAAGTTAGTCCTGTGTTCTGTCAGACAAACTCAAGGCAGTTCAAGTCAAATTTCATTACTTTGATGAAACAAAAGTGCTCAATGCTTTTAAAGCTCTGCCTTTAAGTTTTGATTAAAGTGTGTGTGTTTGGATTTGCCTGATTGTTGAGGAGAACACTTTATTCTCAACCCACTGGACCTGAACCTTGATAATCAGAAGAGAGGTCCTTTCGGACTGCAGTGATTTTGCTCTGTGTGGTTGCATGAGATGAATAGATTTGTTTTCTAAAATGAGAAACATGGAAAAACAAAAACGTCAGCTTCAAACTTCATAAAACATACTTTTACCTTGGGTCCCTGCTTGACTGCACTCATACATTGATAGTGCTGATGATAATGAACACAAGTTTTGCTGACTTAAAATTAACTCTACAAAAAAGAAATAATATTTTAAGTATTTGGATTATAGCAATCTGTAACTTTTCAAATGATTCATGTTGAGCTCTTGGTGAGATTAGTCTGGGTATAGTTTGAAAACCTTTTGATACTGATGTTGATAGAATAAACTTTTCTAAGAAACAGTTTATTCAAATAGGAGCCAAACATTTTCAGATGTTCCATATCCTTTATCATAGTAAAATCCAGTCTATAAGTGGCAGATTAAGTCTGGAACTACCTGATTATTAGTCTGACCAGACGCTTTCAAAATGTGTTTCAGTACCATAAAGGTTTTGAGAGTCAATACTAACCTCTAAACTTCTACTACGATCGATCCCATGCAGAAAGTTCTGGTTTTATTTCTCCATCTTTTTGTTTTGAGATCTCACACTTTCAGACTTCTGCTTCCACCTCAACACAATGTAGGTTAATACAAATCCATACGGATGCTCAAAGCCTTGGTGGGTTCCAGGTTCGTTGGCAGGGTGTCGGCGTCTTTAGGTTCTTCGTAGCCAATGAGACCTGCCAATAAGACTTTATGATGATGTTTCTTGTAACTGTTTGGATTAAATCCTAAAATCATCTGTCAGAGTGGTGTCCTAACCAGTTCTTTATCGTTTCAGCTGCTGGTCGACGGGTCGGTGACCACCGTAGTGCTGCAAAGCCTGACCCCTCTGACTGAGTACTTCGTCGAGGTTTACTCCGTGGTTGGCGAGGAGAGCAGCGATCCTCTGAAGGGCACCGAGACCACCTGTAAGTGTGTTTCCTCCTCACCTCTTTGCCCATCTCTTCCTTTTCTCCCCCTCACCACTAAACCTTAAAACTCACTTCCTCTTTGCCTCATGAGAGAAGTGCTCAGTTTCCATTTTCGAAGGCCTTTTCACGAGACCCCGGCCGACACACGTGATTAAAGAGGAGCTTTTAAGGCAGATAGCATCATTGCTCTGATGTTTCACTGTTGTGGGAAAGCGTTCCGTTTCTTCCATATGGTTTGTGAGATAAACAACTTGATTTCTCTGCTCATTTTCCTTTTTCACACACATCAATGCTTTTTTTTCCTCCTGCAAATCTGCTCCAGCATCTCTGTTTATACAACGTACATTTAGCATCTGATCTAAGGCAGAAAGCCGCTTAACACAAACAAATGGCCCATGATGCAATGCCGCGAGCTGATTCTAGTCTGTGAGTCACTTTGCGCCATAAAGACAACAGTCCTAAAGTAATTCATCAGGGCTGCGGTCTTTGCGTACATCTTAAATAAACTGATATAATTTTACAAAGTGTTAAGTGCAGGGCTCTAAGTGCCTTTATTTGCTCATTTGTCCTTTAATGTTCACTTTATTTGTTCTTAAATGTGCGACTGATTTTTTACAATGAGACGTTTCCCACTGTCATAAAACAATAACTGATTGTTCAGTTGTCGTCCTCTTGGATGGCACCAGCAGCCATTAGATCACTGTGGCTTCATTTACTGTGGGTTTTGTTTAAACTAACACTTGGTTAGGTCATAATGTCCTGAAAACACTGCCTGCAGTCTGTCAGTGTGGCTCGATTATAAATACTGTAAAGGCTGGAGGCTGCGGGTTTGGGTGGGGGTGTCTTCGTTTTATCTGGCATAGTAACAGTCGGGAGATTGTGCGAATGTATCTCATTGTGCGACACCACACTCCTAAAAAGCCACAAATCACACATTTTCTGTGTTAAAACAAGTATTTATGGGTGCTGTAAACAGTACATCCTGTTTCACAGTAAAAGTCTATTAGATATTTCAGTAGCCAGTCTGAGATCGCCACATTCCCGCCTTGTCTTTGCTGTGTCTTTCACTGTCACCACACTTGCATGCAAATAAGAGACTGGATTATTGGGAGACATCAGATTTTTCTCCTGTTGCTGACCTTATTTATGAAGGCTGGTATTCTGCTAATATATAGATGTTTTTTCTGTTCTAGCTCTATAATGAGGGAGAACGTACTTTTTTCTTGTGTGTTAATGAGTTAGGATTTTACAAATAACCTATTCATCTGTGGAAAACAACTTATTTAGACAACTTGTTTCATTTTTAGTCACCACTACAGCTATGTTATGTTTCCTTTCTGCAATACTTTCTTTTTTTGTCAGGATCTCATGTGTAAAAACCCATAGGTTTGTCTCTGAAAGGCTGATGTTGTTCTATCTCGTCAAACAAATCACATAAAAACAAAACCAACAACGTGTTATTCTGTCTCTTCATACAAGTCTATTGTTCTACTCGAGATGTAAATCTTTAAAAACTTTGAAACACAATTTGTTCTGCAGAGAACAGTCACCTGGTTGCTTGGTGTGCATGCAAAGCACTGTGTGCTGTCCAATAAAGCCAAAACAAACAAACAAAACACACAAAATATTCTTTAGATAATCGGGAACCTTCTCTGGACATGAGATCAAATAATCTGCACATCAAAGCACTAAACTTTATGATCTCTTTGTAAAATATGACCTTGCCTCTTCATATCATTTCATTATCCTTTTTCTGTGCCAGAACCTTCTCAAATATAGAAATATCATAAAACATCTTTTCTGACCCACAGTCAGTCATTTGTTCCAACTTGTTTCCATTAATCTTCTTCAGATACTTTACATAAAAGCACTGAATTTCTATAATTAATACGGCAGACTGTCCATCCTTGGTACTCTCTGAATATTTGGTATCATTGCTAATCCACTAAAATATATCTAACTGTAAACTGTTGCTGGCGTGACTTTGAGCCGTTCCTCGCTCTGACCGTGTGCTTTTTGTTCTCCCAGTGCCCCTGTCAGCAGTGACGAGCATGAATGTTTATGATGAGACCTCAACCACCATGTGGGTGAGATGGGATGAGGCGGCCGGTGCCACCGGCTACATGCTGCTGTACAAAGCCATCAACGCCACTGAGCCTCAGGAGGAGAAGGAGGTAAAGTAAAGCTGGTGTTTTCAACATCGGAAGTAGTTTATTAAGAGACCTCTGCTTAGGCACTATGTTCCTCTGTTCCAAGTAACAACCAAGGTAAGTGAGCTGTTAGCTTGTGTTGGTTGTGGCATTAGCTAACTAAAGTAAAAAAATTAGCTCCACTGAACAAACTAACTAAAACAATAAACTAAACTATTGTCATGTCGGAATCCTGTTAGTTTTCCAACGAAGGTTAAAGTCAAGGGCAACTGGACTTGGTTGAAGATACTGGAAGATGTTTCGTCCCTCATCCAAAGGACTTCTTCAGTTCTGACTGACTGGTAGGGAAACTCACTGAAGAAGTCCTTTGGATGAGGGACGAAACATCTTCCAGTATCTTCAACCAAGTCCAGTTGCCCTTGATTTTAACCTTCGTTGGAAAACTATGACCTGGATGACTGAGAATCTTCACAGACATCATGTTAGTTAGTTGTTTTGCTTGTCGTTGAGTCCTGCTAATGATTTATTAGCTTACTGGTTCTCAAATTGGGAGGCGGGCCCCCCGAGGGCCGTTGAGCCTCTTCAGGGGGCTCGTGGATGTTGAGCGGTCCTAAAACATGATTCATGTGGTGATGACAAAGTGCTGTGATGTAGAGGAGCGTAACAGAAAAATAACCATTTAATTAGCTGAATAGTTTTGTTTTTTTGTTGTTTTTTTTTTTTTTTGTCAAAAGTGAATAAGTGATTAATGTCCCCACAATGTATCCAATACAAGCACACTACGACACCAATTACAAATATAAGAAACACACATAGACCCTGCTAACATCTTAATCTGTGTGCTCAGCATTTCCACATTGACTTTAAAAGGGCGGGCTTCTGCTCGCGCGCAGCTTCACTTCTTCCAGATGGCGTTAAAAATGAGCACTTAGCAGAAAGGGAAGTGGACTTTATCAGCGTGGCTAAGGCCAAGCCTACAAAATGCAAAGCCCTCAGACACGCTGGGTAATGGGAAGGATTAGCTCATGGCCTGAAGTCATGGGGATGATATAAACCGAACAGATGCTGTACGTGTGGAACTGAACGCCTCTATGTTGTTACCCTACATGTGCATTTATACAGCAGAGGAAAATGTAATGGATGATTTAATGCTCAACACGGTGGTCTTGCCTGGAAAATGTGCAAATGTGAATCAGGACCTCAAAATTAAGTGGAGCATTGTATGATATATCAGCATTAATCAGTTAAACTGATTCAAATAATTTTAGTGTATTTTTGGCACAGCATGTTGCTAGTTACAGGACATACTTGTAGTTTTGCTTACTTCATGTAAGCCTGGAAAGTAGGAAAAATTCAAGACCTATGCTATACTTATAATGTGAAGTATACACTACATGGCCAAAGTATGTGTACGACCAAACAACCGAAACCACAGGAATTAATCAGCTGCTCTAACAGCTTCCAGTCTTCTGGTGTCAGTTTTTCCAACATGTAGGAACCTGGCTGCAGATAAGAGCTTTAGTGAGGTCCAACAGTGGTGTTGGGTGATCAGGTCTGGCTCACAGTCGGCGTTCCAGCTCATCCCAAAGGTGTTGGATGTTCGCTTGAGCTCAGAGGTCTGTGCAGACCAGTCAAGTTCTTCCACACCAAACCATTTCCTTTAGAAGCTAGCTTTGTGCAGGGGGGAATTGTCATGTTGAAACAGGAAAAACAAAAACTGCTGACTCAAATGTGAAAGAAAATTCATCTAAAATTTTATTTGATTATGTAGCGTGAAGATTTACTGGAACAAAAGAAAACCCGGTAAAACATTCCCAGACCAGAAGAAGACACATGGGTGTTTTAGTGGACTCAGCCACATAGTATACTGGAGATTATTGGTAATAAATTGAGCAGAAACATTTGTGTACATCTTCAGTTTGTGTGCAGTTTTAGTTTTGCTACGCAGGATCAGTGGGGTTTTTTCAGAGGTCAGCAGGAATTAGAGTCAGGCCTGTTCACCAGGTGTTGAGTAAGTCCTGTCTGACCTCCACCTGCATTTCTCTTCCTCCCTATCCACCCCCACCTCTCTCTCTTTCCTTGTTTTTCCCCTCTCTCCCTCTTTAGGTTCGTGTTGGAGGAGATGTAACTAGCGTCCAGCTGATGCAGCTGATACCCAACACAGAGTACTCCATCTCCCTTTATGCCCTGTACGGTGAAGCTGCCAGCGACCCTCTGGAAGGGAGAGGAGTCACCTGTACGTAATTTTAAACTGATGTCACACTACTTAACCCTCCCTCCTCTTTGTGTCTCCGTTTGGGGAAATAACCTCTTTTAATAGGCCTATGTGGGACCGACTCCTGTAGCTCTTGTTTCAGCAGGTTTTCTGCTCATCACTTAGCAAAATATCTCCTATAGTGTTCTCTGACAATTCCCCCACCAAAATGAGAATTCATAATATTTTTAAGTCTACCTGCCCTCTTATTGCTCCGCTGTTATACAGCCTGTCCCATTTAGACTGTTGTCTAAAACAGGAAGACCAGAAGTGCGCTAGCATAGCATATGGAACATTTGCATTTGTTAAGTCTCTCTGTCATGTGTTAAAATAAGCTGATGGTGTTGGTTACTTGCGACAAATGTAAAGCTACGATACATGCATACACTATCCGCCTTGGTAAGCCAATTAAGTCCAGCCTGAATTAAAACAATGGCTGTTTCCCTGATTGAAGCAGAAAGGGTCAGCCATCTTTCTAAATAGCTCGCAAGATTGCTAATGACATCCATGGAAAAAAAGCAACAGAAAAATGGTGAGAAGCGTGGAGGAGATCATCTCAGCTGTAGATATTGTAGGAATAATTCTGTCTTCGGGGAATTGTTTGTCAAACACAATTACTGATTATCAAGAAATGCATTTTGTCTGCAAGATACTAGATACTGCAAGATTTTAAGAGCTGGATCACATCTCCTACAAGCTGGAATTGAAATTGTGGATTGAGAGTTTATATAGAGAAAACAGACCTGCTGTCTGTTTTTCAGCTATTCATTAATACGCTTTGGCCACACCATGCGCGTCGGCATCTTTTAATATCTTCACAAAAACATTGACAGGGATAGTAAATGTTTTATTGGATGTCTGTCCCCTGTCCTCCCTCAGTGCCCGTGCCTCCTGCTGGAACCTTGAGAATCACTGATGTAACTCACAGCACCATGAGGCTCCATTGGGATGCTGCTCCCGGAGCTGTCCGCAAGTACTTGATCACCTACAAACATGAGGAAGGAGACCTAAGAGAGGTAAAACTGAGGTTTTGTCTGTTTGTCCTTTTGTGTTAGCTTCAGTGCAGGATTACAGAAGGACTTATAAAGCACTGCCTGGGTACTAGCTCAGATTAATTACAGACAGATAAAATGCACCGAATCCTCTCGACTGAAGGGTAACGAACCTTTGTGGCTGTATGTAGCCATGCATTTTTCATTCAGGATGCGTTACGAACAAATTTAAGATGCTAGAATACTAAAATTTGCTCCTCATATGATGATTAGCTGCTTTACGATCACTGTGAACTGAATATCTTTGGGTTTTGGACTGTTGATTAGACTAAACTTTAAAGACTTCACCTGGAGCTCTTCTAACTTGATGGACATCTTTTAACATGGAGTTTGATTTTAGATAATTGGGCCAAACAGCAATCATTACATTAATTCATTTAGCTGATGCTTTTATCCAAAGCGACTTAAAACTGCTATACATGTCAGAAGTTGCACGCCTCAGGAGCAACTAGGGGTTAAGTGTCTTGCTCAGGGACACAGTGGTGGATTTGAACCTGGGTCTCTCACACCAAAGGCATAGTCTTATCCACTGCACCATCACCACAATCAAAACACCAGATGCTAGACAACGGGGCGTAAAGTAAGATGATCACTTAAAGATTTGACAATCTCCATTTTGGCCAATATTTGATTTAAAGGGCATCCGTTTTCTATGATTATGAAAGATTTGCAAGAACATCTTTAGCAGAGCTGGATGTAGGTTTTGTTTGTTTTGGAATCATTAAAATTCCCTGGCAGCGTTTTCCTTTGTCCTTGTTGCGCAGCTCAAACACTCTCCAACTTTGAAAGTACCGTCTAAATGGCCTAAATCAGATTCATGTGTATAGCAGGGATGTACAGCTGCAAAACCTGCTTGAAAATATCCGTATTGCTTGTAAGGTCATTGAAAGGTGGCTTTAAACAATAAAACATCACCAAGAGCTTCATAAGGGTGCTGCTTTAGTCAGCAATGATATCTTTGTTCTGGGAAAGTGACCAAGTCAAGACCAAGTCAAGAGTTACAGCCGGGCCTCTCCGCAGAGCAGCAACTCCACTTTGTTGGCTGATCTTTGTGAGAAAAGCAGTCTGCTGGCAGAGGAGTGCTGGCTCAGGCCGTCAGCCCAGCCTGACTGGATCATCCCAGCAACACTGCGTCCTCATAATTTCTCACTTGGATGTCAGCGGAGGACAAACAGTCTGAATCGTCAGCCGAAGGTGCCGCCGGTGGACACCTGCGAGATGTTTCCAGGAAGTTGTGATGGATGACACGCATCAGCTCAACTCCTCTTAAGGAGTACAGCTGAAGGCTTCTTGAAGAAGCACGCACATTGGATTAATGCCTGCGGAGTGCTGAGGCTTTTGTTCTCTACTGCTGCTTACTTTATTTAGCTCTGCCTTGAAATGGAAGACTCAAAAGAAGAGACATTTCTCAGCGTTTTATACCTCAAGCTTTGCCCTGAAGTTCTATACAGTTGTATTTATCTTGGTAAGTATATTGATTTCACATAAAGCAGAACAAGTAGTCTTTCCAAAAACTCAAATAGTCAGAGTAACTGATGTGGTTTTGAACAAATAAAAAACACATTGTTGGCAACATAAGGGATTAATATCCCCCTCATACCACAGATACTTGATCATTTTTCTCAAAATCTCTACTGGTTGCTTTGCTAGGCAACATTTAGCTAATAAGGAAGGAGTACTAGCTTCAAAATTCATCCTTGACCTTTTAGAAAGCAGTTTGCAAAACACCAGAACTGTCAGCAATGGAATTCCTTAACACTTTAGGGACTCCTGGTCAAGGAAGATCACACATCACATACAGTATATAAAGAGAAATTTCACCGATTTTAATGTTTAGATAAATGCAAATATCAAACATATTTAAAGTTTGTGTGGTGCTTACTTTTTTTATTGGTTACACAAATAACCCTAGTCCCAAGCTCCTTAGCTAAGCCTCAATATTGCTGTCTTTACCTGCAGTTACATGTTAAAATACTTTTCCGGTTTCTCCAGGATTTGGCTGCCACTCTGTGTTTTGACGCAGATTAAGTACATTTTCTATGATTAGAGTAACAAACTGAGAAGGTTGTGAGTTACTTTTTGTTGCTGATGATTAAATTTGTCCCCTGTAGGCTGAAGTCAGTGGTGATGTCACCACCCTGGACCTGAGAAGCCTTACCTCCCAGACTGAGTATGATGTGGCCGTCACCCCAGTCTACGACGAGGGACCTGCAAACCCGATGCTCGGAAGCGCCATCACAGGTCTGAATCTGCTTATCATCTTTTTCTTTTGTTCATCCTGCAATTCCATTTTTTTTTTCTATTTCTTTCCTTTTGCTCACCTTTTAATTTTAAGCAACTTCCATTCACCTATCTTCATAGCTGTATCACCAGGGATTCATGTGAAAATCTCTAAATGAACTCATCAGAGCAACATTATGTAAGATTTAGCACCCCCTAGTGTAATTCAGCGCTGTCATAAATAAGGACAGTTGTACATGTGCTTCAGTTATGATTACATTACCTACACAAACACCTTTTGCTAACACAGCCAAACATAAAGCATGACAAGAAATTACTCACTAGTCCAACAGAAAGAAGGCCAGCTTGCGGTCTGTCTTGCTGCCTTTTATTTCACAAAGCTCTCGCCAATGTCCGGCAGCCTCTTGCTTGGTCACTCTCTCTTTCTCTTCTTAGCTTCCTTTGTCAATGTCCCCTTCTGTCTCTTCGCCTCTGTTGTTAGCGTTAACGTTACGTCCATGGACGCTTCTGAGCCCGGTTATGTTGCCTGCTCGCCTGGCTCCGGCCTGACACTGGAGCCGCTCACCACCTGCAGCGGCAACGTGTGTTATCTAGTTTGGTAATATCCACTCAAGATTTATAGCTTGCAGCTAAACCTCTGTCTGAGTCAACAACCTTTGCTAACAGCGAAACATCAAGTAAGAGCAACAACACAAGACACAGAGCAGCCAATACGCTATTACTGACTGGTCTGACAAAAAAAGCTGGCATCTGTCCTGCATCCTTTCACCTCTTCAAGCTTACGCCGAGTAAAATACAGTCTGATATTTACTCTTGTCTGGTCTCTTGCTCGGTCACTCTCTTTTTCTCCTGCTCTCATCCTCCGATATCTTCTGTCTTTCTGCAGTTTTGGCCATAAAATCCATACTGAGAATATCGAGCTAGCTTAGTCAAAGAACTTACTTTGTGCATTATATACTTTTCAGTGTTCCCCACAGAATGACAGGGGGGCAGTCGATATTGACTACCAGCTTCTTATACAGCGTGCTAGCCTCAAAACCCAGCTGCATTCTAACATTAACTTATCTCTTATTAGCTAGGCTCCTTACATGCTTACAATAACTTTTTTTTTTTTTAAGCTGGGTCTCCCACATTGACAGTGGACAGATTTGTGCAAATGTGTTCATGAGTGAGAGCGAGAGAGACAGAGGGGCGAACGAGAGGATGTGCTGCGCGAATGTGCTACGGCTCTTTGTAATCAAATAGGCCTAGGAAAAAAAAAATTGCAAATCAATATGTGGTGGTCAGCGTTGATATTGTGGCGGGCCGCTATAAATAAATGAATGTATGGTGAAACACTGCTTTTGTCTCTTCTTGTAGCTTGCTGAAGAGTTTTGTTTGTGTGTGACGTCGTACCTTAAAGCATTACGCCGTTGTCATGCTTAATATTCTGCCTAGGTTTCCAGTGTTACATAGTCTAATAGCAGGCGTTGCAAGGCCGACACGGCAATTACAGACGTCCGCATATCTCAAGTCAGTGTACCATCAACATGATTTTGAAGCTGTTATTTTAAGGTAAAATAACTACATAATGTTGCTTCAAATACTTAAAACTTGACCAAGATGACAAACCCTCTCCAGCACCTGAACATCACGTGTTTGATGGTGACGATTTCTGTATTAACTTTTCTCTTCACTTACCCTCCTGCACTGAAAATTGCTTCCAGAGGAGAATAGACAATTAAAATCTGTGTGTGATCATTTACTGCATTGGCTGTGTTTCTAATTAATCCCAGAGGAACTGTGGAAAAACTTCAGTATTAACACACACACGTTTGTAGCTCGATCAATGAGGATCACCAATTGATATTATAGACCGTCTAATTCTACTCTAGCTGGATTAAGAAGTTATTTCCCTACATAGCTAGCTACCGAGCTGCATTCATGAGACATAGCAATAGAAAAATTACTTTTTTACTTTATTGGTAGTGCAAGACACAAAATATCCCCAATTCCAACAAGAAATTGGCTAACATTAAAGCTATGGTAGGCAGTTTGTCATTTTTTGTTTTATTTGTTGAAATTCTTTTTAGAACCTGACGACAATCAATAAATCAACTTATCTGACACAAAAATGAAAGATATCTGTGGCTGTCGCATAATATTCAGCATGAATGAAATGATTGGCTGGCCTACCTGCTTGTCTACATTCATAGCTCTGTGCACTACCTTCGCATGAACATGTGTTTTGGGGGACTGGCTTCGGAGAGAGGCCCAAAGGACGGGGTTGGGGTTTGTTTGGTTGGATACTTCCAAAATCTAGCTACTGTGTTGCTGGAACTTTAACACAATGTCAGGCTGAAATAATGAAGTGCATGTCAGATTTTTATGATAACTCTAACCATCACCCTAAAACAAGTCTTTGATGTCCTCACATTTCAAAAAGTCCTCACAGTCAAGGTCCATAATCTGGTCCTCATAAAGATAGCAGTACAAGAACACACACGGCCTACAAAGTGTGGTCAACTACACACTAAGCTACATTAAACAGCCTTCACATAATGTTGCCTCATCTCTCAGACCCTGTCCGTAATCACCAACACATCCTTCCTCCCTTTTGTTTCTGTCTGTGTGAACAGATGTTGTTCCTGCCCCCAAGAACCTGCAGTTCTCCGAAGTGACCCAGACCTCATTCAGAGCCACCTGGGAGTACGGAGCCCCGGATGTGGCCCTCTATCGCATCGGCTGGACCAAGAGGGGGGAGAACAACTTCCAGTTTGTAAGTTAGCCAATATGGGACGGGCCTGCTTCTTAAATGCTATTTTTAAGCTACAGTCTGTTTTTAAAAAAATGCAGAATTTTGAAGACAGAGCCAAGACAAAGGCCAGAGCAGAACGATTTGTTGAAGACCAAAATAGACAATAAACAAAAATTATATATTAATATGAAATGAATGAGTAGAAGACAGATGAGACATTATCTTATCAAATTGAAAAGACACTGATAAGTGATTCTACCATTATTTTATTATGTTTTAGTCCATTTACTATAAATTACTACTGTACTTCACATTCACAAGGCACAGGTTACAATACATATTTTAGGTTACTGGGTTCAGCTCACCTTAAACATGTTGGTTATCCATCATAGTGAACATTTTGTCATCTTAATTATTTTGCTTAACGTAACAATACAATGACAGTTTTTGGGAAACCCTTGTTGTTGTACATTTAAGAACTTTTGGGAAACTTGAACAAGGCTTGGGGCCTTTCAGGACTTTGCTGGTTGCTTATTTGGGTTGTCTTTCTATCAGATTGTCCAGCAGCATATTGCAGTTAGTTCCTTTTTGTATTTAACACTAGATTATGGCTTTATTTCATAAAATAAAAATTTGTTATGTAAGGTTTAAGCCAGTGTGGCATTCATTCTGCTAAATGATACGTAGGAGCTAGGAAATCAAAACATAGTTGTAAATATACAGGAAATGCTTTAGTCCTTTGCAGAAGCATAATTACAGCTGTAGATGTTGAAAGGTTTAGTTCAAAGATGCACATAAACGAAGGATGTTATTAAGTCGTAAATGTTCAAGTGGTACAAGTTTAAAAGGAATGTCTCCTGGCTGCACACGTGCTCATTCACTCGTGTGCAGCCCAGAGACGCATGTTCCAGCCTTAACTAGTCAAGTAAATGGAAGTTCAACTATTTCACATGCATGTGCATTACTTGCATTATAAACAGGTGGATCCTTGGGAAGTGTTTTTTAAATCTGGGGGAAAAATTTGAGGTGGACAAAGACATGTCTCCGAAAAGTTTCAGAAAGTTTGGAAATGTCAAGTCAACATCTACTGGCTTGACTTGTGTCCAGATACAAGTCTTTGTTTTGTCCACTTTACATTTCTAATTGTTATCAAATGCATCGTCAGCAGCTGGATAAACAATCCGGTCAAGTGCTTTCTCTTGAAGTATGCAAATGAGCTTTGCTTGGACAGCTCTGTCTGTCTGCAGTGACACTAAACATCTGGTTTGAGTTGCGTCATCCGTACGGAGTCCAAGCACTGGTGGAGGTTTTTCGCCTGTAGCCTCGCAGTGTGTCATTCTTCTGATTAAAGCTGGAGGCTGAACTCAAATACAGCGGTACAGCTCTGAGTTCAAGTTAAGAGCTTTGAAGCGCACCTGCTTGATACTGCTTTCTGAACTAGTCCCAGAATTAAATTGTCCACCTTCCCGTAACAGTCCTGCCTCTCTAACATGTGGATTGCTCTTCATGGAGGGTCAGTTCAGTTAAAGATTATGGAAGTGGAGATGTTTTTGTTTAAAAGCAATATGAAACAGCCATGCGGTAGAACCGTCATTTAAGATTTTTCTTACTGAAGTTGAAAAGATCTCAAAAATGATCTATTGTGGTTTCACAGATGTCTTAAACTGCCATGCCTCACAAAACTCAGGTGTTGTGTGTGCCAAGACTTAAGTAAAAACACCCAGTTTAGCTGAAGCAACAATAATCTCTTTGTTTTATTGTTGTTATACTTTGGCCCTCTAAGGTTGTTTTGGGGCCCACTTTTGCCCCCCCACCCAACATACACAAAAGCTATGTCAGTAAAATCCATACCAGGTTGATAATTACAATCTTTATCTCATAATTTCACATTGTTCTTGACCGATGAAAACTATGCAAAATGTGTCTCGTCTCAGAGGTTAGTTTTGAATGAAATGCATGAGAGTAAATCTGCAGGATAAATATTTTTAAAACTGCATTGTCCTTATTTATCATTCAAGGATTTTAGTCAAGGGCTGCCCTTTCTTTTTAAAAACCAAATCAGTGATTGAATACAGTGAATCAACAGAAAATCATTGCCACAGTCTATTATGAAAACAAGCTGCAGGGTTGTACTTTTTATTTTATTTAATGTTTGACTGACAAGAGACTTCTGTAAATTTAGTTGATGAGCACAAAGCACATCAAATTGAGTTTGAAGGAAAACAAGCATCAAACGAATATGAAGAAAACACTCAACTTGCATTGACGCCTTCCAACATTCGATCTTTAAGAAGCGAGGTGACTCCACAGAGTACATGCAGAGGAAAATGCACTCCAAAGTGTCTTGGGATATAAATTATAATGGACTTTGGCTAAAGAACCGCCCCATACCTGCTCTCTCATATTTTGTGAGGAGTTCTTGCTTGTCAATATAACCAAAAAAAAAAAAAACATTTGGGTGAATTGCAAAGGGGTCAACTACACACTTAAAAACTATTTATCATGTCCTAACTGGATCACTGTGATAACTTCATGCATTCTCCTTGCTACTACTGTAACAAAATAGACTGTTAACAAACTTCTTTTTCATCTTCTCATCCTCTCACCATCTCCAGGCCATCTTGAATGAGGATGAGAACTCCCACGTTCTGCAGAACTTGGACCCTGACACTGAGTACGATGTCACCGTCACGGCCATCTACCCCGACGAGTCCGAGAGTGAGGACCTGATGGGAATGGAGCGCACATGTAAGCAAGCCGTTAACACTCTCATCGGACGACCAGCTTCCAAAAAACAACCATCATGTTTTACACTCACAGACGTGACTCTCTTTGAAAAAAATAATGTTGTTATTTTCTCAACGTCTCTTTCTAGTGTTGAAGCCTCCAGTAGGTATGTCAAATGAGAAGGACAGGTTCCTTTTTCATTGTAATGTTTATGATTTTGTGTGGAATGATACCGTTGAGCATAAGGGACAGTGATGATGGGAGTACACTTTTACTTTCTTTACTGCATGTATGTGCATTTCAGTGCTCCACTGTGCGTTCACACCACAAACAACTTGAAAACTCGACATTTGTTGATTTTCTGCAAGCAAAGAAACAAGGCAGCTTTACTCTTCAGGCTTAGCTGAATAAGGAAATTTATAACATGAAGAGAGTTGTTGGTTAAATTTTTTAATCTGGACACCTCAACTATAGTTTTACTCAGCAGATCATCCACCATTTTAAATGAGTGCACACGTTAGGCTTCGGGTAACCATCGCAAAATGATGCTTTTTTTTTTTTTATGCAAACAGTAAAATAAATAACAAAAAGAGAAAGTTTGTCACCTCACTAGCCAATAGAACTATAAATAAACACCATTCACATTTCATTTTCCTTAGTTTTATTTTTGAAGTGTCCTGATAAAGAAAATAAGCTACTTGGTGTATGACTATATTTTGTGAATTATCTTTTACCTATCATGTAATAAGTTACCATAGTTTCACTGAAATTAATTATTTAGTCTCTGTGTAGGTTATTGTAATGAGGCAAACATTTATAGTGACGCATTTAACTTTATTTTTGCCTTTTCTTTGTGATTAATGGTGTGTATGAGCTTTTTAACAGCTTCTCAAAATTAGCATTATGGGCAGTATTGGTTATTATAAATTATTTCTGTGATCTACTTTGTGGTGCCAAAAGTGATAAGATGCCTTACAAACAATGTCGGGTCAAATTCTAACATGTTGTAATGTTAAACTTTTTAAAACAACTATCAAGATTGTTGCTACACACAACTATATCATTAGGTATAGTGAGTGTTTTGGGCACAAACATTTTTTATCTTAACGCTGGACCTGAGGATTCTCTGTATCATCGTTTGTCATTAATAAACATATGATGCACAGCTGGATTTGCGTCAAAGTAGATGTGCAGTAGTTTGTGGTGTGAACGTAGAATCATGTTAAACACATAACACGTCATCCTCCACAGACCTCCATCCATGTGAATGATTGTTTTAATTCCACTGTCAGTCATTTTGATTTTTACCTTCATCCATCACCACTTTGTCATAATAACATTTCTGTTCATCTCACATTGTAACGTACTTTTATCATGTCATCCTTCATCAATGTTCATTGTTCATCAGTGTTATTGTGGCTGTTTTTTTTGTTTTTGTTTTTTTAATATGAATGTTCACCTCATTCATCAAAATAATGTTGTTGCATTATTGTCCAGTGTTTCTGCTGTAGGGTTGGAGCTCAGTGAGACTCTAATTTACCTTTCAAAATGTGTTATGGTATTTCCTAATTGTATAAAATTTGCCATACAGCCTTCCCAGATTTTACAATAATAACAATAACCAATAACAGAACTTTTAGTCTCCCCTAAAATGTGTTTACTTCTTCCTAAGGTGTTTTTGTTAGAACCCCCATGTTTATTATATTCTCAGTGTGTTCTTCTTCCCCCTCTAATACAAATCTAAAATTTGTTATTGTATCACCCTAAATTCATTACTTATAATCCCATATTTTTAATTAGCAGATTTTTTAGAATTTGAAAATGTTATTTGTGATCTGTATTTTCCCAAATGCTAAAAGGACATTTTGGAATGGGGTTCTAACTGTAATTAGGAAAACTTGCTAAATTTTTTTTAGATCTGCAACTATTATGATTCCAACTAAATATATTCTGGGTTTTTTACTACTCTTTGACAGTAAACTGGATATCTTTAAGTTGAGGACAGAAAAAGACATTTGCGGCCATCATCTTGGGCTTTTAGAAACACTGATCACCATTTTCTGACATTTTATATAACAAACTCATCGATTAATCGAGGAAATAATTGCAAGATTAGTCGACAATGATAATTGTTAGTTGCAGCCCTAAAAATTATTGGGATAAATCAAATTGAATGAGAAGTTACTGAACTCCAGCCCTGCTCTGAGCAGCTTCATTGATCATATTGCCACTCCTGTTTTTAACCACATCATCCCGCTGCTTTCATTCTACAATTGGCCCTTGCAGCTTTTGTGACCTGCTGCTGGATCGTGGTGAGCGTTGCCATCACTGCCTTCATCATCCTCACCATCATCATCATTGCTAATCAAACACAGAATGCAGTGATCTTTCTGTTTATCTCACTGTGGTTCTCTGTGTGCTCCCAGTGCCTCCTGAGCCTCCTCGAAACCTGAGGGTTTTCAACGCCACCACCTCCACGCTGACAGTGAAGTGGGACCTTGCCCCCGGCCCCGTCCAGAACTACAAGATCACTTATAAGCCCGTTGCTGGAGGCGAGCCTCTCATAGTAAGTCTGATGCTCATTTTTACAGTAACACCAAGCAACATTTTCAGATACATACATACATACATACATACATACATACATACATACATACATACATACAGATAAATAGAGCGCTGTCATCTGCATATGTAAATCACAAAAATGGCTCTTCAGTTCCCCTTAATTAAGATTCGACCTGTTTTGTACAAACTGAAAGTAATTATGCGTTTGTAGCATGTAGTGTTCAGTCAGAAAAAGAGACTGGTGAAATGTTTTTAAATCTACACCATGCAAGTCAAGGCCGAAACCACAGATCCACAGTAGGTTTGTATTTCATTTATTAATAAAAGGTCCATCTAAAACAACACGTTACTGGCTAACATGACTGTACTTTGCATGGAATAATGGAATTGTACATGACTTTTCTTTTTGATATCGGTATTATGTATCGGCCACTGGCCGCCCTGCTGTCTGAATATTGGCAATAGAAAAACCCATATCAGTCGACCACTAGTCAAGGCAGAATTTACAGTGTATATAGCACTTTTCAAACACAAAGGCAGATAGAAGTGCTTTTCACAAGACAGAGAAATGCATTTAAAACAATGTTTAAGAAAGAAAATCAAATTTATAAAATGGAATAAAGTGAAATAAATGTGTTTTTAATAATGGTGTTTCAGTGAAGTTCCCCTGTAGTATGCAATAAGTACAAATCACCCCTCATGTATAGTGGAATCCCGGTTTTAAGACCACACCAATATAGTAAAACAAGCCCCCCCACGCACACACTGGCTCTTCATTTTAGCAAGAGACCAATTTTGGAGCTGCTCTATTGACACTGAACAATAGATTGACTGTAGAGATTTCTAAAATGTTTATCTAAGTTTTTACACCCAAATTGGCTTAAGTTCATGGACTGTCTTGTAAATTTGAGGTTTACCAGAAAACTAATCCCCCTTTCCTGTCACCACATGACTTAACAAACACTGGGGGTCATCTGTTTGGCCTGGATTAGAGGAACAATATGACTGAATTCCTTTTTAGGGTGGATTTTCCTGATATGGTCTCACAGTAGTTTCATTTTACTCATGTTGGGGTGCGGTGGTGCCGGCTGTGCTGCTTCTTGACCAATGGGAACATTTCCAGCGTGCTTTAGCCACTTGACGACAAATGGATGAATATCTCAATATGATGGAGAGCTCTAAATCTGTCAAGTACTAGTCCCAGTGCACATTTAGAAACAAATCAATTATGAACTGTTTAATATGATGGGATGTTTTCTCTCCCTTTGGGGATACACGTTCAGGATGTCCAAAATGAAAACAAATCTCTGCAGGGAAAGAAGCTAAAAGAAAAGGCTCATGTTTTTATAACACGGATCATTTAAAGTAAGGGATGTTTGCGATATTTAGAGATACATGCAAAATAAATTGAATAAATCAGGGATTAACACTGTCAAAAGACAGCTGTTGATGATTCTTGAATGTATTCATACATCAGGGCAGCAGATGAGCCAACCCGTTTTGACTCCCAAGTCGTCACATATGGACGTCTGTTTGTAACGCACTGGGAAGCCCATTAGCGTCATAGTTTAAAGCACTGGGGGAAGCCCTTTAGTGTCAGTTTTGAACACTAAAAGCAGGTGTTGGATCTAAATGTCAGAAGAAAAGCCAGAGTAAGGAAGTGGTTGAGGTGGATGGCTGGGCCCTAATTGGCCAGGAGACGGGTGTTCATTTCCCTCCTTGACCAGATGTTGCATAATCATTCCTGGTAACTTGATTGCATGTCCAAAAAACAACACTAAAGTAGTACCCAAGGTGTTAAAAAGCGACGCCAAGGGGTCTTGACCAAAAGTCCATATGTGACGAGTTGGAAGAGCAAAAGTCCTTTTTCATATAATTACCAAAAAAAAACCACAGCAATAAAATTTGTAACCTACAACTTTGTATTCATGCAATCTGTAGTACACTTAAAGAAAATCGTGAAAAGTTACATTTTTACGCCACGTGGAAACCTTGTATCTTTCCATGCTTTTAGATTTTTTATTTATTTATTTTTTATTTTTTTGGACAAATTAGCTATTTTTACCTGCCAAAACACGCAGAATTTTACTTTTACATCAGATATTGGCTAAAATTCCCCATGAAACTGTTTTAATAGCCAAAGAAAACTGAAGTGTGTGTGTGTGTGTGTGTGTGCTTCATAGATTAAAAAAGTATTTAGGGTTAAAGGCCTCAACAAATGCAAACAAAGAAAATTCCAAGACATTATTACTTCTGAGAAAAATAAAATGCTTTTAATACTGCATGTCTGACATCCGCACGTTTCTGTTAAAATAAAAACAGACACTTCAGGTGTATCGACTGAAGCCAGGAAGAAGATGTTGCTACAGGAATAACACAGGCAGATATTGTTTGAACCTACTCAGTATAGACTTCTGTCTTCACAGTGGAGTGAAAACCATAGACTGTATGAAAGAAGAGGACGTAGCCACCGCGTTGTCACCCTTTTGGTTTGGCATTTTGGTCACCATCTTGTGTGGGTTTTTTTTTTTTTTTTTTTTTTAACCAGACATGACCATATTTGGACAAGATATTTGGAGCTAGCTACCTTGGTTTGCAAGGTGCGTCCGCAATTCATGTTAACTGGGATCCTAACTGGGATGCTAATTTTGGCTAGCAAAAAACAGTCTTAAAACAATATGTACTTACTGGAAAAAATAAACAGCCGACTTCTTAGAGTGTCCTTCAGGACAACCAAACGCTGAACAAGACATTTTTATGACCAAAATGTTGGAATTAACTTTCATGAAGTGAAAACACACTTTGAAAGGGTCAAAGCTGCAATCCATCGTTGTGTCCCCGAGCAAGACCCTTAACTCCAGAGGCGTGCGACCTCTGACATAAATAGCAATTGTAAGTCGCTTTAGATAAAAGCATCAGCTAATAAATAAATGTAATGTTAGTCAACCACAAGCGACAACTTTTTTTTGAATCCTTTTGAATTGTGCCATTATGTGCAATTTAAACAATAATTTTGTTCGGCAAGAAAGTCACAGTTTGTCTTAAAACTGTTGGAGTATAAGAAAATCCGTAATAAAAACACCACAAATCCAAAAGTACCATGGTGGTCTACTGGATGGGGAGAGACTTAGTCTCTCTCTAAAAAAAATTAATCTGCAAAAGCAGGCCAACTGTCAGATAAATGTGGTGGAAGCAAAAACATACAATATTTCCTCTAAAATGCAATTGACTAAAAGTAGAAAGTCTGCCAAAATGGACAGTCAAATTGCAGAACCTCAAAATTGTACTGACGTAGACCTGGAAGAAATGGACTCGGTTGCATTATATTAAAGGCAAAATACACCATCACCAAACATCTACTGAGACTGATCATTGTGTGTCACAATACAGATGTTTGACAACAATGAATCAATAAATCAGGGAATAGAGTTTGCCAGAAACATTGCATTTACAGTACAAGTTGGATTTTGTTTTAAAATCCCGTCGCCCTCTTGAGAAGAAATCCTGAAGGGGTTCAGCAAAACGCCGCCAAACACTCCGAGATGAGATTTCTGGCCATTCTGAGCTCCCTCATCATATTTGGACGTTTGGTTTATGACAGCGTCCCGCAGCTCGATCGCATAGTTAGTGGAGTCCTGCGTTCGGCCGCCAACCTCACATTCTTGCATGATGACTCAACCGTGATTAGCACTGGAAATAACTTTAAAGGAAAACCTGTTGGGCTGTACGAAAAAGAATTTCAGTGAGTTACACATTTTATTGCGTCTCTGAGATGTTATGACAGTGTTCCCCCAAACAACGTGTCCGGGTCGAGTCATGATGTCAGTGGGACAAATCTGTCTAATGGATCTCTGATCCCCTCGCTACGTCAGATGTGTATACCAGAAGACTGAGAGCATCTGGTGTCGTGTTGTCGTCTGCAGGCTTGTTGATTTTAACATCAGTCATGTGAGACCAGACAGGATGTTTGTTTGTGCAGGATGAGCTCAGGGTTTCCTCACTGCTCCGAAAAATGTTAATACTTAATGTCCGCGTTGGGAATTGAGCAGATATTATGGGGAAGTATGGAAAACTGCAGTTTTTTAGGTTGTCCAGTTCTGTGCTGATGCTGTATGTTATATTATTAAAAATATAGAGATATTATAGCCAAGAAGAATGATAGCTTCAGCCTGAGGTGGTCCTGCTGTAACTCGCAATAGAATAAATCATACAGGACACCCACAGAGATGAAAGGGGTCCCTGTGAAGAGTCTGCAGTTGATTTGAGCTTTTAAAACGATAAGTCTGGTTATATTTTGTCCATTAACAACATGAAAAGACCAAAATCAGCAAGTGTCGTGTGTGTGTGTGTGTGTGTGTGTGTGTATCAAAGCGTGATATCTTTTTCCTCTGAGATATAGAGCTCCATTGTTGTCCAAAAACTTTAATTAAAAAACTATTAGCCTCACTGTAGTTTGTTCTGACTCATACACCGCCTGCTACTCTAAATACTCACTAGAGCACCACATGGGGATTCATCCGCTGCTGAAAATAGTCTCCAACAAATGCACTATTTACTCCAGATTGATGAAAGTTAAAGAGAGCAGCTGTAAATTTAAAAATTTATGTGTTCAGTATGAACCTATGGGGCTGAGAGCCACAGACAGGAAGATGGTTTTGGTCTTTTCATGGGATTTGTTGACATGATGGCATAATGCCAGACATATCCTTTTTATTAATCAACTTCATAAAACATACTTTAACTCTGAAGAAAGTAAAAAAATAAATGTGGTGTGGCAGATTTTAAAGCGAAACGCCTTATGCAGAATGGAGATTTTTCAATTGTAATATACCTGAACGTTTTTACGATCATCAGACTAGTTTGAACTGATTTGATGTGAACAGAATTTATGTTGCAGCAAATTTAAAAGTTGTTGTGTTTCCTGCTGCAGGATAACAAGATCATTACAGTTGATAAAGGTTCTCTTGTACTGGGAAAACAAAATGCTCCTGAAAATATAAACTGAAGATAAAAACTAAGAAGTCCCTCAAAGTAATGAAACTATAAAGTAAAGAATCCAATAAATGTTTAAAAGCGCTTGAGCAGAATGTGGCCCGGTTATCTCATGATTAAGTTTGATACCTACAAGAGACACCGAACAGCTGCTGAGTAAAACTCTTTGCATGTTTCCCAGAATACAAATTTAAATCAGAATACCTAAAATACTGATGTAAATGTGATGCGATACCCTCTGGCGTTTTATCTCTTAGCTACCAGGCAAAGTGTTTATACCGTCTATGAATGTGTTTAGAGTGTCGTATCCATTTCATGATATACTGCAGAGAGTTGTTTGCTCAGGATTTTCCCAAAGGCCTACTTGGATTCCCTTCCAGAGAAATACTTAACTTGTATAAACAATGTAAATAGTTTGCTAACATCGTCCTCAGAAACAGCGGCTCAGCCTCCAAAGCATGACACACTGCAAATTAAATTTCGGTTTAGTTTTTGGAAGGCTGAGCGATGACAGAAGAGATAAGTGATTACAGATTTAGAGACATTAAGATGCATCTTTTAGAAATTCTGTAGCTTTAATGGAGTGTTGTCCTGCTTATTTCGCCTTTGGTACATGATTTCATATATTTTTGTTGTTTGTATTAGCTAATGACAAAGTTTCCGTTATGTATGCAACATGACTTTATTCTGTGAGAGCTGGAAAAACGTACTCTGAAAACATTTGGCTAGATTAAGGTCATAGGCTTCATGTTTGCACATTTGAATAATAAGTTTATTGTGTTTAATGACAAACAGAGGAAGGAACTTCTGAATTAACCAATCCTGAAATGAGGATTTATTTGCATTTTTACAGCTTTGATCTTTCATAGCTTTTTTTTTTTTTTTTGTTCAAACTGAATAACCCCACATTTAAGGCCACTGACAGCGACTACTTACCAGGACCATGTGTTGGTGCTGTTACAGCATTCTTTACCCGAGACGTGTCTATTGGCTGTGAGAGTCTCGTTCATGCTTCAGCCTCTTGTCACACGTTCCTGTCTATGAGTCTCACAGCTGACATGTTCCCTGTGAACAGACGCAGGTTGGAGGGAAGAAGACCAGCGTCATCCTGCAGAAGCTGGATCCCAACACGCTGTACTCTGTCACCGTGGCCGCCGTGTATCCCAGCGGCGTGAGCGCAGACATCTCTGGCGAAGGACAAACCAGTAAGAGACATTCAAAGAATATAGTTCTCACTGTGCTGCAGTCGGGTCATTTAAAAAGTTTAACAGTAAATATTTGTTTCTGCTACTTGTGTATCTGACGGCGGTGGAAGAAGTACTCAAGTAGTGATATCAGAAGGAAAATAAGTATCAACATGTACTCACAGTACTAATGGTGAAAAAACTTTATAAATCGATCGAGAAAAGATACAAAAACAAGGTGCCACTCTCCAATTTAGCGATGCAACTATTTTCATTATTGATTAATCGTTTAAAAAGTGAATGAATGCAAAGTAACATCTTCAGATTGCTTCTTTTCGCTAAGCAACAGTCCAAAGACTCTTCATTTAAAAACATAAATGACAAAGAATAGCACTAAATCCTCACATTTAAGAAGATGAAACCAGCACATATTTGATATTTTAGCTTTTATAAAATGACGGAAACAATTAATCATTTATCAAAATCAATCAAAAATGGTTGACAATTTTCTTTCAATCAACTAATCGAATCATCGACTGGTCGTTGCAGCTCTAGAGGTAAATCCATGTTTTTCCAAAAATGTCAGTTTTGAAATTCTCAGATAAACTGAAGCACTGCATGTGTGCCTTTGTGGGTTCTGAAAATCAGCCTTAAGGTAGAAAAAGGATTCCCTTTGACAAAGCAGAAAACAATTTGTTTTTATAGCTCATAAAAATTAAAGTTTGGGAGATGCATGGTTTTCACAGGACAGCTGTACAGAGAAAGTAGCAAGGAAGGAAGTGAAGACACACATTGTTATGGTAATATTTAATGAGCTTAAGTCATGTTGAATATAAAATCTTTTATTTGCAAAGCCCAAAACTGCAGCTTTCAGAAACATGTAGTGTCAAAGTGAAGTACCAGCCGCACAGTTAACTAAATGGAGAAAAAAAAGAAACATCTGCTGATTAAACATCTGTATTTACGTTCCCTCAGAGCCTCTGGGTGGAGTGAAGAACCTGCAGGTGTTGAACCCCACCATGACCACCCTGAATGTGCGCTGGGAGCCCGCTGAGGGCCTAGTGAAGGAGTACAAAGTCATTTATGTTCCCGCCGCCGGAGGAGCTGAGAGCATGGTAGGACTGGTAGGACAACCATGTGCAGCGTTAAACAAGACGCCCAAATCATTCAACTGTGTCTGTCCCACCGTAAATGTTTGTGAAGGTTGCACGATCAGAAAGACAGCGGGGGGGTTTTTCCCCCACAGCCCTGATTCTTCAGACTTCTCCTTGTTTATAGTTTCTCATGAGACAGAGTTTAAATGTCAGCTTTGATTCGGTCGTGCATGTCGATAAAGATACTTGACAGATAATGAACACAATTTAATGAGCGATTTCACAGCCGTTTTCCTTTGGCTAATGTGCTTATCCTGTGTTGTCAAATTGCCCCAAGGCTAACCGCTCCAACCAGTTTGTTACTGTTGAAGTTCACTGGGGGTTAACGGGGGGGGTTAATTGCAATGCTCAAAGGCGTATTGAAAGCTGGTGATGCTGGCATTGTAGCCACTAACCAACTTTCCATAGTTATTTCTAGCTGCATGCCTGTTCCTCTGTCTTCTGTCTGGGTCTGGAAGCAGCTAATTTGTGTGATTTGTTGTCAAACTCAGGAAACGGTGTCTGCAGGCACAACCAACACCGTCTTGCGAAGCCTGCAGCCCGACACCCTCTACACCGTCTCTCTGGTGCCGGTTTACGCTGGGGGAGATGGAAAGAGGATGTCTGAAAATGGAAAAACAAGTAAGACTGAACCCTGAAAATGAACCAATTAAACTTTTACAGGATAAGTTCCTTCAGATGCATCATCTCATTTTCAAGAAAGTCCTGACAAGGAATTACACTACTTAGTTTTCCATGAAACCTACATACATGGTACATTAACTGAGCTTTACTGAAATGTTGCGTAAATAAAAGGTTGATCCGGTCTCCTTGAGTAAAATGTGCTCTTTCACGCATTTTTGTGTATTACAACACATCATTGGTGTGTTAAGTTGCTCTTTAAATTTGTGTTTGGAAACAAAGAAGAGAAACAGAAAAGGACCTCAACACCAAAACATATGGTGTAAATAAAAAAGGATATTGTGAAAGTATCTCAATTAAATTAAACACCAATCTGGTTTACACAAATGAACAATACCTTTATTCTATACTCCCTCCTGACTCTCACTGAAACATTGGGCCTCATGCAAGAACATTTTCTCCATTATCATAACTTTCACTCACTTTTTGTTTGCGTGTCACGTCAGATTCAGCAAACACTCCCACTTCAGGTAACGTGTGTAAGTGAACCCTGTAAACATGATGAATGTCTGTGCGTAACTGAGCTCGTGTTCAGGAGAAATGAAAATTAGCATAATTAACACCCCAATAATACCATATAAGGCATCCTGCCCCATATGTCAAGAAGCGTTCATTCCTGAAAACGACATCGTCTGATCGGAGATTGGAGTCCTGCTTTCAAAAAGGAAATCTATGATTTTTAACAGCGCCAGCAGTGAAATTAACGGAAAAGGGTTGGATCGGTGTGGCTGTCTGCGGAGTTGCGCCTCTCACGATTGTCTCTCAGGTACAGAGACGAATTAACCTTCAATTACTGCATCATTTAAGCCTTTTGATGTTGTAGTATTACACAATAGCTGTTATGCAAGCTAAAGGAGCAGACCCAGAGACCAAAATGTGCAAAAGAGATTACTGCCAAACAGATAAAGTAATTTAAGGGTCTCTTGGTTTTGGGTGGGGCTTTGAATCGGGGTGCAAAACCAGGCGAGGCAGGTGGACAGGCAGCCCAGAGGGACTGAGGATCCGAGCAGAGGGAAGAGTTATGTAGATCCAGCGCAGGTTCGGGCTGATCGGGACTGTGGGACGGAGGCAGGAGTTGGACCAGGAATGACTGGAGGCAGAAAGAAAAAGGCCTTAACCAGGGAGCAAAAACACTGAGACACGTTACAAGAGCTGGAATGAGACTAACTGTTCGGGAGAGGAAGGCATGTAAAGCAGAGGAGGCTGCAGCTGCCGCCAAACTCCTGCACACCTGATCCAACTCTGCCAATAAAGCACACACTGACAGAGAGAACATTTATATGGATAATGTCAACACAATTATGTAATTTAATATTTTGTATTTATAATTTAAGGTTTGGACAACGGCAGACTAACTAACAGGCTCATAAACTGCGTTTGTGCGGCAAGTTCTCCTATAACACTCGTACAAGCCACTTAAGATCAAATATGTTCGTACGAGTGGTTCTCGCACGATGCCCATTATGAGCCACCTGACCTGTCCTCTTGTTTAGGACCACTGGGAGGAGTGAAAAACCTGAGGGTGTCGGACCCCACCATGACCTCCCTGACTGTGGACTGGGACCCGGCTGACGGAGCCGTTCGCCTGTACAAGGTCTTCTATGTGCCCGCCGCTGGTGGCCGCGAGGAGATGGTGAGACTCTTAACATCTGAGGACAAAAACAGATGCTGCCAGTTCGGAGACTAACCTTTTATTAATTATTAATCTTGGTGAACAGGAGCAAGTTCCTACAGGCACCACCTCCATCATCCTCAGGAACCTGATGCCCGACACGCTCTACACAGTGTCGTTGGTACCGGTCTATCCTGCCAGGGAGGGGAAACGCCAGTCAGAGGACGGAAAGACATGTAAGTTACTTTTTTGTAACCTGTGAATGTTCAATAAATTTGAAGTTCCTGCAGGGGCTGGAGGTTTTTAGTATAACCAGTTAATGTAAAGTATATTTGGACTGCAGCAAAGTTAAGACCAACAACAATCCTTTTCCCTCTGCCAGTGCCTTTGGGAGGAGTGGGCAACATGAAGGTGACCAACCCGACCATCACCACTCTCACCGTAACCTGGAATCCTGCTGACGGCAACGTTCAGGGCTACAAAGTGATCTACGTTCCTGCAGATGGGGGACTGGAGATTGTGGTAAGATCCTCTTGCGTTTAGCTTACAGGAAACTCTCTGATGAAACCTGGTAACCAAATAACAGCCAGGGCTCACTGTAAAGACGACGATGCAAAACGAGGAAGAGGAGTTTGGTTGTGTACGTAGAGGAACTGCACGCAAGATTGTATTTCCTAAAGTTACTCCAAGACAACAAACTCCCCTCCCTCGTCTTCCTGCAACAGCTCGCCTTCAGACTTCAGTTTCCTGTTAAAAACCAAGGCTGTCTCCGGTAGTCGCTCGTAGGGATCCTTTCCATGATCTTGTCTATCAGTGGCAAAAAGAAGCACTTTTTTGAGGACAATACTTTGCAGCCACTGCAGGTGGCTCAGCTGCCGGGAAAACCGCTGAAATGATCCTTTAAGTAAACTGTCTGTCGCTGTTCTTAGGCTTGAATGAGTTCAACAACAAACAGCTGTTAATTGTAAATGAACATGACAGCCAGCAGATCATTGCTTTAACTTTAGTTTAGATTAATTAGCTAAATTGTTATGATCCCTGTGGGGAAATCTTGGATTCATGCAGAAGAAACACAATGAGTGATGAGATGATTATAGAGAAAATAAAGTTTATTTAATCCCAAAGACCAGGTAATAACAACCAAACAAACATACTGACAGTAGCACATGCAGACATGAAGTTTTATTAGACTGATGCAGCTGAAACTATCTTTTTAATCAAAACTGGATATTAATCAGTGCTGCCTCTGTCATGAGGAGATTTAGAGGCTCTTATACAGAGGTTAGCTAAGTTATCTGACCCAGCTATAAAGTAATAAACTGAGTTCAGACCAGTGTCTTCTTCAGTTGGTTCAGATCTTATTGGCTGTTGCAGTTTGTTGCTGCATGACTTTGCAATCTGATGTGGAAGATTTTCAAGAATTCCATTTATCTGGCTCACAGTGTCGGGTTGTTAACACCTTTACTCCGTGACAAGCTCTCGGCTAGTTGAAATACTGTACACAGGGACATTGTGTGCCTTTTAAGAGCCACTTTGTGTCTACTGATGTAGACTGTGCCTCCTTGAATGTGTTTACACTTGATGAAATGAGATCCTAGGGTAACCTTTCAATGCATGCAGTAAAAATAAATAAATGCATAAAAATCTGGACAAATTTCCAGGAGCGACGTGCTTTTTTTTAAAACAATCCATTTTGAAATGTCACAGGTTGTGCAGCAGAAGTTAATAAAAAAGCTGTCAGACTTTAAAAAAAAAAACTAAACGATCAAAGCTCTCAACAGGGATTTAGTGATGTCATGCTTTTTGACAGGATAATCCCATCATGCAGTTGCCACACAATAGCATCTAAATCCCTTTGCAATAGGAGTATCCCTCAGCGTTGAAGTGCATGTTTTTGGTGTTTACATCTCCAAGTAAGTATGTGTAATAATATAAGTATGTTAATCGCCTGCCGTCAGACTGTAGAGAGCCGTGAAATAACGGCTTCACAGCGCGGCTGACTGACGATTTGGCTGCTCGTGTTCAGAAGTGGTTCATTTGTCTCCGGCGGTGACGTAAATTCTTTTTTTTTTTTTTTTTTTACCCCCAATTAGCATGTCAAAGTAAATTTTACAGAGAAACTTCTCTGCCAGATGAATATGAATGCTGTTCATTTAGTTTCATGTGCTGCCTCTTCTTCCGTTACATATAAAATGAATCATAAAAACAAAGGTTTTTCCCATTTTGAAAAACAGAAACATTTACATGGCATTGAGGAGATACTTTTCTTTATAAATGTCCTTTTTGTTTGAAAAGTTTCTTTTATTTTCATGTTTTGTTTTTTTCCTTTTACAGTCATGTTTATAAGTATTTTTACTTAAGGAAACTCTGAATTAAGTTAAGTTTGTTTTTTGCTGCCATTAAGTTTGGTCGGTCAAATTGCTGGGAAACGTAAAATGTTCCAGTAAATAAAAATAAACACTTTTCAACCTGGGAAAGTGGTGTAAGTGGAAAGTCTTACGACGGTTATTAATTTAACTTTATTTAAACAGGGAAAACAGACCCGGATCTCTTTTTAGGCTGTGTAAACATTTTAACATGAAGAGTAGACACACAAACAAGTGAATATAGATTTAAAAACAATAAAAAAGAAGTACAGTAATGGAAACAATTGCATACAACATCATATTGATTCTCCATAACATTTCTAAATTGAGTAAGTGACACCAGAGTGTTCAAATTGAATTTGGTCTTTGAGTTTGTTCCTTAAGTATGGAGCGAAGGAATGAAAGCAGTCCTACCCAACTCTGCGGAAACCGCTGGAGTCTCTAGAGAAATCCACATCTGTGATCTGGTATTGTTTGTCTGATATTTGTTAGTCTAGTAACAATTAAGGATGATATATAGGGAGGTAGTTTTCAAAAAAGTGCTTTGTAGATAAACAAAAGAGCATGTTGCTGGATAAAAGACTGTTTTTTAAGAGACTGTTCTGCACAAATGATGTTTTTAATATTGTCACAAAATATTCAGCACTTATGCACAAAATAAATTAGTTTCAGTCATCAAAAATAAATACCAGTTGAACAGTAATATTAGTCTTTCCACCTGCTGAAGGTCAAAGGTCAGGGCTTTTGTGGGGTGGTGGTTGTTAAAGGGCAGTTCTGCAGGGTGTTGAGTTCACCACTTATGTCTTTGCAGGAGCAAGTGTCAGAGAGCACCACTAACACCGTCCTGGAGAAGCTTCTACCGGACACCCGCTACACCATCACCGTGGTCCCCGTCTACGCAGAGGGAGACGGACCCAGTCTGACAGACGGCGGGAAGACAAGTGAGTGTCTGTGGTTTTATTTAAGTTCAAGTGCCTCCATGAACCTTGAAAAGCACCTGAGCCTCCAAGAAGTCCTTCAAATCAATGGAGCGTTACCTTTCAGAGTCTTTCTGAAGAACAGCTGCAGACAACCTTTTTCTTAGTTGACAAAAGTGTTGCTACGCAGAAAATTGTGCAGAAAAGTCTTCTTTCTTTCTTTCCACGGCTTTTATTTTTTGCTTCCTTGTCTAGTGCCTCTTATGAATTAGATATCAGTCACATTTATATTTGATATGGTCAGTTAGTAAGTGTTGTTTCGTGTCAGTTGTTTTTCTTATAATTGTTATTCTCCAAATAAAGACTGGATAAATGAGAAATGATAAATGGGAAATGTATTTCACTAATGAAGGTGAAGAATTACTGAAGTTATTTGGCTTTAATCTCCACTCTCCAAACTCTGCTATGGATTTATTGACGTCAGCAAGGAGCAATCTGAATGACAGAACCACAAAATATTTTCCCAATTGTAGCCCAAATATACAAAAGCATCTATCTCAATGACAGCAGAGTAAAACAGAGTCTGAATCAGTGGACCTAAAGGAAAAAATCCATTTTCTTGCCGTCCAACATATGAACAAACTGCCTCCCGGAGACACCAGTAAACTCTGACTAGACAGCAGCTGTGTGACGATCTGATCCAAGCATTAAATTTGTCTTCCTGCTTCGTGTCTCTCTCCAGAGCCGCTGGGTTTTGTGAGGAACCTGCAGGTTACCGATCCCACCACCAGCACCCTGAACGTCCGCTGGGAGCCCGCTGAGGGAAACGTACGCGAGTACATCGTGATCTGGGTGCCCGCCGCCGGAGGAGAGCAGGATGTGGTAAGACTGTGTAGATACACTGTGTAGATATTATGCCACCAGGTTTGAGACATTTCCTAAGACGAGTTGATCTTCGCTGAAATCTAAAAGACATGTGATGGCAGAACTTATGTAACTGTCGAGAGTTGCCAGTTCCAGATGTTGGAGATTTACCAGCAGCTGAGAACTTCATCCATGCCCCATTAGTTTCTTGGTTTTTCTAACTGCCTGAAATGTGAAATGAGATATGTTTTAATTCAAACCACTTTAAGACATTTTGGCTACCTTAAAGTCCAAATGATTATTCAGTGGCAGTTAGAAGAGACAGATTAACCTTTTATTTTAATTGGGTATTTCTAACTGGGGTGGCGATGGAGCAGTGGATAAGACACATGCCTTTGGTGTGAGAGACCCGAGTTCAATTCTCCACTGTGACCCTGAGAAACTTAACCCCTCGTTGCTCCAGAGGCGTGCGACCTCTAATATATACAGCAATTGTAAGTTGATTTGGATAAAAGCTTCAGCTAAGTGAATAAATAAAAAATCCTCTCTCTTCTGACTGGCTCTGTTTACTATGATCATTATTATTTTACGGTGACTGTAGATGTTTCCAGACTCAAGGAAGGTACTCAGGGTGAAAAATGGGAGGAAACTGTATTTTAAGGAGTTAAATAAACAGAAAAAAAGAAAAGAGCTGCTGCAGGGTCCCAAAATACAAATAATTAAAACGTTTTCTTCTTTCTGTTAAATGCGTCAAAAGTAAGACATTTTCTCTTGCAGGCCATGACTACATCACATAGAAAGCACGAATATTATTTTTTAAATAACAGCAGGTACTGCACTGTGTGAGCAAAATATTTAGTTTTGGCTTCAAGTTCAGGTTTTCTCAACACCAGTGGAGAAGAGCCAGTGGCGTGAGATGATTACACTTTGTATCCAAGGCAGTTTCATGCAAGAACTTTCTTTACTCGTCATGCAAACGGTGCAATATCAAGTTATCAAGAAAGATGAAAACCTCTGGATAATGTTGTTCTCTTTGAAATCTACATTTACTACAACTAATGGAAAACATTTGACAGCGATGTGGGATAGTTTAACTTGTTTCAAAGTCTGTGGCAACTGTTTTCTATAAAGCAGTGACAATATCTCGTGGGGGTCCATTTCATTACCCTCATGATTATGTCACTTGCTTTGGAAACAACTGAAGTTATCTAAGCTTATTGGCAGATTTTTAGGACTTACTATTGGATTAAATGGACAAAGAACAAATTTATATTTGCAGCAGAGGCCTGAAGGAGTGCAAGCAGCACAAAGCATACACTCCTTCGTGCTGCCAGTTTGGCGGTTTGCTCTATTGCCCAGATTGCCCCAGGACCATTTTAAGTGAAGCCCTCTGCCTAAATCATCTTTATCTCTGAGCTTCTACTGTTCCTGTTACTGAGACGGTTACAGACTGAAGATGCATCCAAGAAAACTGGGCTCGCATCGCATTAAACTGTGACATTGTTCAGTCTGAGAGTCTTTCTGCATTTGCCAAACTTTCTCGGTAATGGCTTTTCTAAGCGTTCTCCAGATCCTTGAGGTCACCCGGTTCAAAGCTATTCCTTTTCTCCCCGACCAGGACCAAGTGTCTGGAACTACGACCTCCACGGTCCTGAAGAACCTGGAGCCGAACACAGAGTACACCGTCACAGTCGTGCCCGTCTACCATGAGATGGAGGGCAAGTCGCAGTCCGAGAATGGGAAAACAAGTGAGTTCAGATGAGTCTGTTGATTGATTTGCAGCTGAAGGATGTGACTTGGGCTTTGAGAGATGAACAAGGCTGAGCCAGCTGGGGAAAATAAGAGAATAGAGCAAGAAACAACTTTATTGCCACATGAGCTTAAAATAAGACCGAATGAAGACGCAAAGTCATGTGACAGGGTACCATAAAATATTAAAACACCAGTAAAACAAGAATAAAAATGCTCAATACATATGAAATAAAAGACAGATGGTTAGTGACGTGAAATATGTCAGAACTGAAGACTTTTTCCTAAAAAACAGACGTACTGTCATTTTAGGAAAGTATCACAGAGCACTCAGGTTAGTAAACATTAGCATTTATAATTAAGCATTGTAACTGTTAATTAGGTGGCAGTGATGGTTTGAAAACATGCTGTAAAACACGTGTGATTCTTACTTTTGCCATGTTCAAAGTGAGCACAGTTAAAACCACCATTCATTCAGACTTTGAGTCACCATAGCATTAACGCAGCTTCAGGCATCAGCGCTATCAGATAAAATGGATTATGATTCACACACAGCTGACCCTGTTGTCTTTTGGTATGTGGCCGAGGTGTAAGTATGAACGCACACAGCAGTGGGTCGAGTAGAGCTGCAACTAACGATCACTTCATTATTTATTAATCTCAAGATTGTTTTCATGATTAATTGATAAGTTGTTAGGTCCAGAAAATGGTGAAAAATGGGGGGAAAAAAAACTTCCAAAGTGATTAATCGATTATCAAAATAGTTGGCGATTAATTGCAGCTCTAGAGTAGTTTACACAGGCTCCGTTCAGACTACAAGCCAAAGTGAGGAAAATGTTTTTGCTCATGTGACTGAGATCTGATCTTTTTATAACAGTGTGAACGGGCCAAGACACATGGACTTTTCTAGTCTAGATTTGGGCCACTTCCATTTGTGGTTCAAATCCGATACGGGTCGGATCTTTTTAAATGCGACCTGAGTCTGGACAAACAGACACTTGATGCGAGTTTGACGTCCCTCTAGAGCAGCTGTTGTCACAGTTCTGCTGTAGAAGGAGCCGCAGTGAAGGAAAAAGCTCAACAAAAGCCTTAATTAAACATGTGGCTCTCTTCCTCCTCTACCTTGCTTTCATCTGCTCACAAATTCCCTTTCTTCCACCTATAATCCACCGGACCGCGAGCTCTTTTCTGAGTTGCATGCATGCAACATGTCCATGCGGACACAGTAGAGAGAGAGGGAGGGAGTGAGATGTGGGGTAGCTGTGTTGTACAGCAACAGAACCCGTAATGAAAAGAACAGAAAGTTGTAATTCGGGAGAAATCTGACCCATGAGAGGACGATGGCTAACCAGGCTAACCTGTGTTGCTCCGTGTACTGTCGTACAGCGTGCTGCTGCGTGTGACGTGTTATTTTTCTGCACATGGGGGTCACTTTCAGGCCACGGACTACTCACACTGAAGTCTGAAGCCACGACCCTCCTCCTGACCAGGTTGGACTCAAGTCTGATGCTGTCTGGTTTTGGTGAAATGTCGTTTAACAGTGCGCTGAAGTTCCCCTTGTCAATGATCAGTTCGTTATGAACTCCTGAAGCTGCTTGATAACAAGTTGATTATATACTGTAAAATCAGCTGTGCTGGAGCTGGGGGAGCTCTAAAACATGCGGGACAAGGGTTGCTCCAGGAGAGGTTTGAGAAACCCTGGAGTAGACTATCATAAAAATGTTTTGTAAATTAATTGATTGATGAACAAATCCTGTCCACACTAATTGAGATGGACCTGCTCATCCTTCTTAGATCCCCTGGGTGGAGTGAAGAACTTGAAGGTGATCGACCCGACCATCAGCACTCTGACGGCCCGCTGGGATCCGGCGCCGGGCAACGTCCGCAGCTACAAGGTCTTCTATACTGCTCAACCGGGAGGAGAGGACCGAATGGTAGGATCTGTTTCAGTTAACTATGATGCACCAGGACTGTTTGTACAGTTTCTGTATATTCAAGGCCTTACACGCTGTCAGCAGCCTCGAACAGCTCCACGTCTGTTTCCTTCAGCACTGTGGACTCAGACATTCTCACTATTATCGGATTAAGTCGTATAATGCTGACGGAGGATTTAACATTTTAACTGAACAGGAGGAGGTCTCAGGAGACACCACCATCATCCTGAGAAACTTGGATCCCGACACCGTCTACAATGTGGCTGTTGTTCCCGTCTACCCAGACGTGGAGGGCATACGGCAGGCTGAGAAGGGAAAGACAAGTGAGTAACCCGCCGTCCTGACTGGAAGATATTCAGCTCTTGTCCACATGAACCCACAATGAGTTCAGCCGTAGATAGGGCTCACATTCCTGGAAGCGTGTGTGAAATTGTTCCTGAGAGAGTCAAATAATCAAATCTGACAGTACCCTTCGTGCTTTGTCTTGGATTGTTTGTCACAAAGAAAGACAGGAATGTATCTGAGACAGCAAAGTTTATTTAATGTGATCTAACTGAAATGTGCTTAATCTATCTGGTGCACACTAAGGGTTATTTTTACTAGACTCTGGCCCATTTTATTCCAGAGTCATGACGTCTCACTTGACTGGCAAAAATGTTGTGCTACTTATTTAATTTGGCCTTTAACCGTAATTTAGAATGTCCATCTTTTCTTTATCAATGTGATGTTTGTCTTGTTGGCTGTATTATAGCACAATGAAGGATTATTATAAACTGTACGCCGCCTTAAAGAGTCGCACGTTACGTACCGATTCTCTTATTTTAAAGTTCCTCACTCGTCGCTTCGGATAATGCCTTTGCTTTTCCTCGCTTCTCTCCCTTGTGGTGTTGGTGGGAGAGACTAAGACGGAGACTAAAGTGAGGGGAAACGTGGATGCAGTTAAAGGACTTGAAATGGACCCATTGTTCACTCTCCTGGAAGTTAGTCCTTTATTCCGTGGGGTCTTTAAAACTGTGCATAGCTTCATTAAATGGCCAAACAGTTTCCAGAGGATACTAAACATTTTCAGATTAACTTCCAGCCTTGCAGGGGTGATCATGCAGTTACTGGTTTGAACTGGTTCGGTAATCTCTCCCTGCTGGTGCATTCAAGGACTATCCAACATCCAGGAAAGCAGTGTTTTATTGCAACAATAAAACACCCAGTATTCCTTTCATGCCATTGGTGTTTGCATGATTTATTTATTGGATCTTTGTTTTCATTTGAACTTTTTAACTTTTATTGTACTTTTAAAAACAAAACAGAGGTGCTGTTAATCTTTAGTACGTAGTTGCGGCGTGGCCTTTGCAACTAGTGCCCATCTCTTCCTAAATGTTCCATGAGAGCAGATATTATATTTTGTGCCATTATCTACCTTATTATTAGAGCGTTCAGGAGAACGCTGACAGGAAAAGATCCCTGGCCAGACTCATGAAACCGGTTAGTGAGGTGGTAAGCTGGTCGAGATCCATCGTTATACCTGCCGACCTCATATAGCGCTTGCACTTCATTTAACCGTGCTGCAATATAACAAGTGGCAAATGAAGCGCTCTGTTGTTCAATATTTGGATGATTTGGCTACAGCGTAGCTGGTAGATAAAATTAGTATATTTTCAGGAGGTGACTCGTGGCTGCATTCTTGATACAACCACCAAAAAGACAGTTTTCAAAATGGTCTCAGCATGAAATAAATTCAGTTTGTAGTTAATAGGTCAAAAAGTAGAAGTATGATCCTTTAAAGACTAAGAAAACAGAAAGTTGCAGGTGCACTCTGGCTAAAATACTTTTTAATAGGGATGTTTTTGCCTCGTAGAATAGCACAAAGTTTAGACCGTCACAGGAAAGGAAAAGACTCCTCTGTGATTGACAATCTCCTCGACTTTGAGACATCTGGACTGTCCTGATGAGGTGAACCCCACCCATCCCTGGAGGACAAAGCAAACGGCGCGGATGATGTGCAGCAGTTGTTTCGGACTGTGATGTGTCCCGTCTCTTTCAGAGCCCCTGGGCGGAGTGAAGAATCTCCAGGTGATCGACCCCACCACCAACTCCCTCAGAGTTCGCTGGGAGCCGGCCGAGGGCGACGTCAGGCAGTACAACATCATCTACGTCCCCGCCGCCGGAGGGACCGAGAGCATGGTCGGTTTTAATTGGGGATATTTAAAATACTC
>NC_060159.1:26069908-26082091 GCF_021292245.1 Micropterus dolomieu | reverse complement strand
TGGACCTGCTCATCCTTCTTAGATCCCCTGGGTGGAGTGAAGAACTTGAAGGTGATCGACCCGACCATCAGCACTCTGACGGCCCGCTGGGATCCGGCGCCGGGCAACGTCCGCAGCTACAAGGTCTTCTATACTGCTCAACCGGGAGGAGAGGACCGAATGGTAGGATCTGTTTCAGTTAACTATGATGCAC
The DNA here is from genome assembly GCF_021292245.1 of Micropterus dolomieu. NCBI lineage: Eukaryota > Metazoa > Chordata > Actinopteri > Centrarchiformes > Centrarchidae > Micropterus > Micropterus dolomieu. Next base: position 26,081,898 of record NC_060159.1, on the reverse strand, counting down.
CAGGACTGTTTGTACAGTTTCTGTATATTCAAGGCCTTACACGCTGTCAGCAGCCTCGAACAGCTCCACGTCTGTTTCCTTCAGCACTGTGGACTCAGACATTCTCACTATTATCGGATTAAGTCGTATAATGCTGACGGAGGATTTAACATTTTAACTGAACAGGAGGAGGTCTCAGGAGACACCACCATCATCCTGAGAAACTTGGATCCCGACACCGTCTACAATGTGGCTGTTGTTCCCGTCTACCCAGACGTGGAGGGCATACGGCAGGCTGAGAAGGGAAAGACAAGTGAGTAACCCGCCGTCCTGACTGGAAGATATTCAGCTCTTGTCCACATGAACCCACAATGAGTTCAGCCGTAGATAGGGCTCACATTCCTGGAAGCGTGTGTGAAATTGTTCCTGAGAGAGTCAAATAATCAAATCTGACAGTACCCTTCGTGCTTTGTCTTGGATTGTTTGTCACAAAGAAAGACAGGAATGTATCTGAGACAGCAAAGTTTATTTAATGTGATCTAACTGAAATGTGCTTAATCTATCTGGTGCACACTAAGGGTTATTTTTACTAGACTCTGGCCCATTTTATTCCAGAGTCATGACGTCTCACTTGACTGGCAAAAATGTTGTGCTACTTATTTAATTTGGCCTTTAACCGTAATTTAGAATGTCCATCTTTTCTTTATCAATGTGATGTTTGTCTTGTTGGCTGTATTATAGCACAATGAAGGATTATTATAAACTGTACGCCGCCTTAAAGAGTCGCACGTTACGTACCGATTCTCTTATTTTAAAGTTCCTCACTCGTCGCTTCGGATAATGCCTTTGCTTTTCCTCGCTTCTCTCCCTTGTGGTGTTGGTGGGAGAGACTAAGACGGAGACTAAAGTGAGGGGAAACGTGGATGCAGTTAAAGGACTTGAAATGGACCCATTGTTCACTCTCCTGGAAGTTAGTCCTTTATTCCGTGGGGTCTTTAAAACTGTGCATAGCTTCATTAAATGGCCAAACAGTTTCCAGAGGATACTAAACATTTTCAGATTAACTTCCAGCCTTGCAGGGGTGATCATGCAGTTACTGGTTTGAACTGGTTCGGTAATCTCTCCCTGCTGGTGCATTCAAGGACTATCCAACATCCAGGAAAGCAGTGTTTTATTGCAACAATAAAACACCCAGTATTCCTTTCATGCCATTGGTGTTTGCATGATTTATTTATTGGATCTTTGTTTTCATTTGAACTTTTTAACTTTTATTGTACTTTTAAAAACAAAACAGAGGTGCTGTTAATCTTTAGTACGTAGTTGCGGCGTGGCCTTTGCAACTAGTGCCCATCTCTTCCTAAATGTTCCATGAGAGCAGATATTATATTTTGTGCCATTATCTACCTTATTATTAGAGCGTTCAGGAGAACGCTGACAGGAAAAGATCCCTGGCCAGACTCATGAAACCGGTTAGTGAGGTGGTAAGCTGGTCGAGATCCATCGTTATACCTGCCGACCTCATATAGCGCTTGCACTTCATTTAACCGTGCTGCAATATAACAAGTGGCAAATGAAGCGCTCTGTTGTTCAATATTTGGATGATTTGGCTACAGCGTAGCTGGTAGATAAAATTAGTATATTTTCAGGAGGTGACTCGTGGCTGCATTCTTGATACAACCACCAAAAAGACAGTTTTCAAAATGGTCTCAGCATGAAATAAATTCAGTTTGTAGTTAATAGGTCAAAAAGTAGAAGTATGATCCTTTAAAGACTAAGAAAACAGAAAGTTGCAGGTGCACTCTGGCTAAAATACTTTTTAATAGGGATGTTTTTGCCTCGTAGAATAGCACAAAGTTTAGACCGTCACAGGAAAGGAAAAGACTCCTCTGTGATTGACAATCTCCTCGACTTTGAGACATCTGGACTGTCCTGATGAGGTGAACCCCACCCATCCCTGGAGGACAAAGCAAACGGCGCGGATGATGTGCAGCAGTTGTTTCGGACTGTGATGTGTCCCGTCTCTTTCAGAGCCCCTGGGCGGAGTGAAGAATCTCCAGGTGATCGACCCCACCACCAACTCCCTCAGAGTTCGCTGGGAGCCGGCCGAGGGCGACGTCAGGCAGTACAACATCATCTACGTCCCCGCCGCCGGAGGGACCGAGAGCATGGTCGGTTTTAATTGGGGATATTTAAAATACTCATTTCAACTTAAATTCCACGAAAATGGAAAGCTGTCAGTTTATATTTTTTCTCCATTTTATCAGATATTGATTCTGTGTGGACTTGCAACAGAAGCCAATGGAGAATCCAACTAAACCAAATTAAACTAGCTGGCTAAACTGTCAGATTAAAAGGTCCATTTTGTAGCTGTTCTGGAGCTTTCGGTTGTACCTTAAGAGCTTCCTCCGCAGATGGAAATTATATATGTAAGCACGGAAGAGAAGTCCTTAAAGTGCTCAGTAAAATGCAAATCTGAACATCTATATTAGGTGACAAGTGATCAAACTCCATTTACAGATGAAGATTGCGTGATACGCTCAAAAGCTCCAGAACAGCTACTAAATAGATCTTGTGGAGAAGTTATGTCAGCTACTTCAAGTCCAAGGTCAGTTTTTAGACTCCCCTGATGGTTAAAATGCCATTTGAGGTTTTTCTTTCTGCCAAATCTGATATTCAAACACACTGAGTAATGAAAGCAATTCTTTGCTATTGTTCAGCTGTGTTTTTTAATAGTTTTTGGAAAACAGTTGATCTCTACGGGCCAGAGGAAAAAGAGCTTCAAAGGGCACATCACATAGTTTCAGGGAAGAGCTGGAAGAAGATTTACCCAGTCATACACTGATGGTAGTGGCTGCCAAGCCAGCTCGTCAGATGGAAACAAGGTTAGGACATGCCGACTGGACGAACCGGGCATCGAACCTCCGACCTGATTAATGGACGATCCCCTCTCTCTCCTGAGCCACAGCCGCCCAGATTTGTGCTTTAAACAAGAACAAGTAGCAGAAGGTGCTTTTCAGTCAAGATCAGTGTAGCCAAACAAAGTAAACAGGGAGATCCGAGGCTCTGTCCTTGGTCTTTAACCTCGCTCAACCAAACATTGTTCTCCCACAGAAGTTTATTTTAGATTGTAGTGAAGATATCGAAGTTTCCAAAGATGATGAGCATGTCGGGCTGAATTTTGGTGAAATGTTTTTGGGTTTGAATAAACATCAGATAACTTAAATGAAGAGATGGAGCAAGATAATACTGTTACTGTCAGACACTGAGGAATAAATAAAAGCTACATTAGGGGAAATAAAAAGGGAAAACTGTATTTAAAACACATTTACACATAAATAAATACCAACCATGGACAAGTTAAGTGTACAAGATAATTTTTTCCATGGCTGAGATTCCTACACAGATGTGTTACTTTGTCGTTTTGTCCTTTACAGACTCAGGTATCTGGAATGTCGACCAATACGGTGCTGAGAGACCTGCAGCCGGACACCGTGTATAAAGTGACGCTGGTGCCCATTTACTCCGACGTGGAGGGGAAACGCATGTCGGAGAACGGAAAGACAAGTGAGTTCGTCCAAAGCGAAGCAGCTGTAACCACATCTAGCTTACAAAGAGCTCTGCCAAAACCTGTCCTAACTTGTTTTAAACCTAGAGCACACAGGCTGCGTATAATCCACCAATCAAAGTCTTAAATTTGAGATTCTGACAATCAATATGTGACAAACCTTAAGATATGAAGATTATAAGATGTTAAGACTAAAGAAAAGTTTCTTTACTTAGGTTTGTTATGTTATAAATGTGACGCATGTGTAACGGTTGTGCAATTGTGGTAGCAGGAATACAAGGGATTGGACCCAAATGCAGACACAGAAAGATCAATGGTATTTAATAATTAATAGCCCGGGCTTTTATTTGCTTAAATCACTGAACTTGGGACAGGCCTTTAATTCCTTTACCATGCCAGTAAATCTGAATGAATAATATTTTGATGCTCTCAATTTCCGTAAAACGAACTAATTGATTGAATTGTGGAGAATCTAACAGGTCTTGCATGTCCATATTGACAAAAGTTTAAGCGTTTTATATTTGTATGCATGATCTAACTAGATCAAGCAGGCAACCCGGTGGGCTTCAAGAGGTTTTATACATCCAGAGAATTTCTATAAAAACCAGACCCGGTGTCTAATTGAGACCTGCGTTTATTAGTCAAAACATGTAGCCACACCAGGCCAGTAATAGGGACAGGTGACTATTTGGGACTAAATTGAAGTTTTAGGCAGGCAAGGGTCAAAATCAGGAAAGCCGTCCAAAAAGGCAAACGAATCCAGAAGAGATCAAGAATTAAAAGTGCACATAAGAAGGACTCTTTCAACATAAAACAGGAATTACAAAAATAAAACCCCAAACCATGACGGAACGTGTTTGGAAGCATAACAAAGCACCAGCACAATGTTTTGGTGTAATGACAGTAGTGGGAAGTTTAGATGATCAAAGAAAAGTATTTGTACTTCAGCAGATGTCCCTTTGACACTCCTCCCTGAAGCGGTAAACCAAACCCTTCTGTTGCTCCGACAAGGCCAAAGAGAAGAGTAAATTGGTAGCTGCTAGTCTGACTTGACTGTGGCTGTAACTCAAACAGGAAACCGATGATCATGTAATGACCCTCCGTTGTGTTGACAGAGGCTCTGGGCGGAGTGAAGAATCTGCAGGTCACTGATCCCACCACCAGCTCCCTCAAGGTGCGCTGGGAGCCGGCGGAGGGCAACGTCCGCCAGTATCGCATCTTCTATGTTCCCGCGTCCGGAGGCGCCGAGGACATGGTGAGACATCAGACTGACCTCCTGTGCTTTGTTGCTTAGTTTTTTAATGTGATCAGAGTGCACACAAAAGCACCATAGTAGTTTTAGCCACATTATACGTACTCTGTGCTTGGCTCTCAGTCCACCGCTTTGTGTTTTAACAACTATTGAATGACACGAAATTTTGTGCAGACATTCATGGTTCCCAGAGGATGACCTTCCATTTAGCGCCATCATTAAATCAAGATTTAATTTGTCAAAATATTTTTCTTTTTGTTATGTCTTATGCCTAAATACCTGCAAACTTAATTCCCATCAGCCTCAGCTCTTCTGTGTTTAGTGTTAATTGTTAGCATGCTAACACGCTACACTAACACGGTGAGCATTGTACCTGCTACACATCCGCGTGTTAGCATTGTCACTGTGCACATGTTAGCATGCGGACGTTAGCATTCAGTTTAAAGCACTGCTGTGCCAAAGTACGGCCTCACAGAGCTGCTAGCGTGACTGCACACTCATTAGTCTAGTTAGCATTTGGCAGAATATATGAGCTAGAAGATATTGTCCTCGATCGTCTTGACTGTCAATGTTTTCGGAACCAAAAAGGTGGAAAAAAGGAAATACATTTTGTTTAATAATTCTAGATTTCATCCATCTGTCTGTAAAGTAATTGGTGTGTGTGTGTGTGATTTTGTTTACCTTACCATGGTAAACAAAGTTAGTGTACAGTTTCATGTTTTCTTTCTACTGTGAGTCCGACGCTTCTGATCAGTTCTTCATTTTTTTGTTGGAAATTTTAAAAAGTTTAGTTTATTTTCACCTGTAATTAACCTGTGATAATGGCAGTTGTTTTCTGCTGAGCCACAGCTTAATTTACTTCTTTCTGGGATGTAAAACATTGGTTACATAATAATTGTAAAATAATCCTGTGTGTGAGCAGGAGCAGGTGTCGGGCGGCACCACCAACACCATCCTGAGGAACCTGCTGTCAGACACTCCTTACACTGTGACTGTGGTTCCAGTTTACCCAGAGGGAGAAGGTCTGCGCCAGTCTGATATGGGAAAGACACGTAAGTCCTCGACTGTCCTCACACCTGTCGGATCAGACGTTTAGAAAGGTTTAAATTTGAATCATACAAAATCAATCCTGCTGCTTTATGGACAGAAGCATAACGAGGAAACCACATCCATAAAGGCTCTCCACCCATTAAACCCACAAAAACACAACAGAAAGATTATGAAACTGGCGATTAAAACTGAGATGACTTGACACTATTATGGCTGACTAACACTAGCAGACACACTTTAGACGGACATGAAGAAACTCGCTATCCTAGCAACATAAGGCTAACAAGGCTAACACTTTGTTAAAGTAACAAGCTCAGTCTGTAACGCATAGCTGACCTGGTTATAAAACAAACCCCTTTCATACATCTGTTTGAAAACATTTAATCAGACTTATCCTGTGGGGGAAAAGATCATTTTAGTCCAAGTCTTTGAAACCCTTTTCTCTCGTAAAACGTGAAACGCAAAATACTTCCATTAAAGCAGAACTTAAATGTTTTCACATGCAGTTAATCCCTCGTTCTCATAGACTCCTGTCAGACTCTTGAAATCATTTGTCAGAGTCTTTTTGAGCTCCTCATCCTGTTTGTTCGTGGTCCATTTATGCAGTGGGTAGATGCATTTGCTTCATTTTGACAGGCAGTAAAACACAAGTCATTTGGAACTCCTGGAATTTAAATTGAACTTTGTAGAAATCATCTTTAACATCTGTAGTTTGGATGTTAGTGTCATATTGTTTTTTAAAATGACAGACTTCCCATGACAGTGGACTTCTGTTTCCTTGAGCAAGAATTTTAAACATCTCCTACAGCGGTGAAGTAAAGGTCAAAGGCCACAGTTTGAATGAGCGCCTGCCAGTGGTCAGCAGCACTGGGCTGTAGAGAGCAGATGCACCTTTACTGAGATGAATGTTTAAAGAGGTGGTATTATGCTTTTTCCCTCTCCTTTTATTGAGTTATAAACCTTTTTTTGTGCATGTAATAGGTTTGCAAAGTGAAAAACCCAAAGTAAGGGAGTTCCCATCTCCCACAGAAAACTCTGCTCTGAACTGCCTGAACAGCTCGTTTGTAGTCCAGCCGCTTCCCTTTCATCCCTGTGATGTCACAGGGAGGAGCTGCAGCAATGTGCAGTATGACAACAATATGGTGTTTTATTTTTTTAATGAAACCATGTAAACCTGTTCTGGTACAACCTCTAAATAGGACTTTGAACCTGAAAATGAGCAGAATACCACCTCTTTAAACCTTGTCTCTGCACTAATGTCATCACGATAACTGCTCTGTGATTTCGTTTCCCTGAAGTGAACCTGAATCTGGACTGAAGCAACTCATTATTTTTTGCTCTTCTGCAAAGTCTGACATCAGAAACATATTTATAGACAAACAGAATATTTAAAACAGGTGTAAAAACTACTAAAATGTGCAGAATTAGCCAAACCCCCCTAAATCAGCCTTGAAACTGGCCCTCAGGAAGAGTCGATGGAACAAAGAGAAGCTGAAGACTTATTTCAAAGTGATCTATAGCAGAAAGTTAAACCAAGATTATGTGGAACTTTTTAAACTACTGGATGGAGAAACACTCAATCTCTCACAACTCAATCATCTCTCTTTTGAGAACTGTCAATTTGCTGATTGCTCTGCGTCTGTGTGGTTTGATGTCCTGTTGTGTTAGTTTTGTTTCTGCCCAGACGGCATGTCATGCCTAGTCAGCAGAATGCATCCTGGGGTTTTTAATAGGAGAGCTATGAGTGAGGCACAACTGTGATCCCACAGACCGCTCCAGCGGGCAAACATAAACCTGAATATTTTATTTCTTGTGGGGATAGTTTGAAGGCTTCATTGTCATCCAGATGTGATGTGAAGCACTTTGTTTGAGAGTCAGTTTATGTCCAACTAAAGTGTTTTTATTGGTTGGGCTTGAAGCATTTTATAAACTACATATGCACATACAACTACACGTAATGCACCCGTCAGGGGACAGATTTGGTTATTGGCACAAATTTGAGACTTTGAGCAGTTGTAAATGTTTTGGGTTTTCATTGCGACATTCAGTGTGGCTGTGTTTCTGCACTATAACTCTCAGAAATGTCAAAAAACAGCCCCCCTATTCATGTCAATGACACCACAGTGGTCTCATCTGGCAACCCACTGTGGCGGCCAATGCAAAAATCTAAATTAAAACACGTTGCACAACTCTTCTCCAGTAGCTACACCATTCTTTGTTCACCAAAGGTTTACAGCTGTCTTGCTTTTCTTAGGGTGGTGCCTGAGCGGGTTTCTGGCTTCTTTCTATACAATTCAAACACTAAAAGTATGGTATACCGGAGAAGAGTTGTGCAACTGGTCGACACCTCGCTGTGTGTGCGTTCTCAAAGTTAGAAAAAGGTGAAATATTTGATCATCTTGTTGGTCTTATCATTTATTTGCTTGAAAAAGTTGTGTTAACATTTTAGGCAGTGAAGCATTAGTTTATGCAGAATGACCGTGAGGACGCTGTAGTAGAATGTGCGTCGCGTGTTGGCTGCAGCGAAAAGTGAACCAGTCACGTCTGTCTGTCGGCAGGTTAGGCGACCTCTCCATCACTGTAGTGACATATTGGTTGCCTCTTTTGTGAGTCAGTCTATCAGTGAATATGAGCCTTAGTGTGACGTTAATGATCTTTTATTACCAGTAACTCCTGTCCAGTTTTACTGTTTCTGCCCCAGGAGGAATTTGTCACATTTGTGTGGTCAAAAACTGAATTTCAGTCCAAAAATGTGAAAATAAATGGTGCTCACTGCTTTAAAATGATTGATAACAAAAAATTAGATCAGAATTACATAATCTCTCTGTAGGATAGAAGGTAATTTTGTCTTGGATGAGGTAAAACATCCTGAGAGCCTGTGTCCTCTGTATTTTTAAGGTATTAAAAGATTATTTGTTCAATGAGGTTATAAAACATGAGGGAAAAGGTTTTGCTCTGGAGTTTTTTTTTTTTCCCTTATTGAAGAAAAGGCTACGTTTAGGTCTACCTAGAGCATCTAGTTTTGTTTTATTGGGTAAAGCTCCAAATACCAGGGGGATATGCACATCTGGTTCGGTTTTAAAGGGAAGTTTAGGGCTTTTGCATAAACCCAGAACTGTGCTACTTCTCTCTACACATTCTCCACATGGACACTATAAAGCGACTCTCCTGCAGGAGACTTTTGCTGCAGTCAGCATTTGAGTTAAACCTCAAGTTTGAGTGTGATGTAGTGAGTGCCACTGCAAAGACAATTTATTCTTCCATTAAATGTTGTTAATTTAATTATTCCAACAAAAATCAGCTTGTTTTAATTCCAAACTTTAACAGACAGTAGAAGATTCATTCATTTATTGTTTTAATTCACTAAAAGGTTCACAGTTGTTATTTGTTTGAAGAATTAGTTTTGTTGCTTTTTAACAAATGCAAAGCCTAAACTGAGAACCTATTCCTCGGCTTGATTTTCACTCCATTTCTTGTTTAGCACTTTACTTACCAGCAGTGACATTTTCAGGAATGTAAACACATGTGTTTGTGAATCCATCAACGTCATTTTCTGGGTCCTAAAAATGGCATCTACTTTGAACAAGCCCATTCGATTTTTGAGGTTTTGTTGGTAAATGAAGAAAGTTTGCACTTCTCACTTTCTCTTAACCTCTGTGTGACCCCTGCAGTCCCCCGCACGCCACCCAGGAACATACAGGTGTACAACCCCTCCCCCAACAGCCTGAACGTGCGCTGGGAGCCCGCCACAGGCCAGGTTCATCAGTACCGGGTGGCTTATGCCCCCTTGTCCGGATCCAAACCCACAGAGTCGGTGAGTAACTCTCTCCCCTACATATCGCTAGCAGCAGAATTTGCAGGGCAGGAACAGGTGGTGTCCCTGAGATTGCCGTCTCAACTCACAAAGGAGGGGCATTGCAGCTACAAATGTAAAGACAAGACAATAAAAAAACTCTGTTATGTTATTTTGCCTTTTAAACAGTTTTTTAAAAACCTGCCAGTTTAATCAGATAATACATTTTCCCCCCATTGCAAACTTGTTGCAAAGGCTACAGGTCAACTCTTGTTGGAGATAAGCGAGATTACATTGGAAATAAAGGGGAATTATATCATCCCACAAGGAGTTTTTGTCTTGTTTTTCTACGATAAAGAGGAGATCATGACAGACAGGGCTAAGACTAATGATTATGTTTATTAATGACTAATCTGTCTGGATTACTCAATTGTTCATTTAGTCTATAAATGGCCAATAAGTAATGAAAATGTCCTAGAGCCTAAGGTGACATCTTCAAATGTATTGTTTTGCCTGGCCTACTCTCCAAAACACAAAGATTATCAATTTCTATGGATCTAAAACAAAGAATACCGGGTGATTCTCACAGTTGAGAAACTGGAAAATTGATTAATTCGCTAATAATTTCTGAATTTAAATTTTATTTTAGTTAGAAATAATTAGACAAGAGCAGAGTTTTGAAACCTACTAAATGAGATGGATTTTAAACTAAAGGAGTAAAGAAGGTTGCATGACTTTTTTTCAGGACTTAATTTGGACTTTGGCATTGTCTTGCTTTGGTCCTGGGACTTGCTGGTCTTGTAGTTATATATGTTATTCAAGACTTGTAGTTCTTGAATGAATGAATGAATGAACTTCTTTACTGATTGTAAATATAAAAGTAGTGGGAAGGCAAAGGTTTTTTAACTTGAGACTTTTTATTCTTGACTTTGTTCTTGGCTTCAGACTTCTTTGTCCGGACTTGGAAGTTGACTTGAGGTTTGTAGGTCTTAACTTGAGGCTTTCCAGCCTTGAAATTAGGCTTTCAGGTCTTGATTTGGGACCAGACTTGAGGCTTGACTTGGGACTTGTTGGTCCAGACTTGGAACTTGACTTGAGATTTGTAGGTCTTAACTTGAGGCTTTTGGTCTTGACATGGGACCTTTTCCCTCCTCTGGATTTTCGTCCACTCTGTATATTGAGTGTTACTAACCTTATTGCATCAGGCTGATCTACTTTGGTTTGTTTGAAAGTCTTAATCAGTTTTATCCGTTTCTCCTCCACATCTGATTAAACCAGTGAAATCAAAGCCGGGTCACAGCTTTCACTGGGTCTGTCTCTTTCATGGAAACAACAGGTGGTCCCTTCTGGCCGTTCCCATTTGTTTCACTAAGTGTTCGTGTTGATGTTGCACAGATGTTTGAACAGCAGTTATTATGGCGATGCTCTTAAATATGGAAATCATGACTTGTCAGCTTTTTGAATTTCTCCATCAGCACTGATTTCATGCACCAGTGCACATATCTGGATCGCAGGGAGAGAAAAGTGGGCTATATTTCCCCACAAAGAGTTTGAACTCTGTGACTGAAGTTTGGAAGTATTGCACATCAGACACATCTGTGACTGACATCAGTAAAAGCTCCTATGTTTGACGTTTTCAGGGCCATACGGATATAATCTAATTTTGCTGTTTTGCTGATTAGGATCTGCTTTGATAATAGTGAAGCACAGTTTATTAACACCCATGGTCACCACACTGGTTTATAATCCCCCGTGGTCACAATTTCTATCTATTTTCACTTTTGTTGTATTTCATTTTTAATTAACTTTGATTTTGTTTTGTTCTGAGAGGAAGCTGGTTTGGCTTGGAGAAACAGACAAGACGCAAAGATGAGCTCAGAAATGCAGAGGTTTGCCAACACTTAATGACTAATTCAGTGTAATGTATAAAGACAGATGTGTCAATTCAGGCCCCGCAGCTGCTGTAAACTTATTAATCAACAGAGGAATTGATTTGAGTGAGACAGTGCCGCTTTGAAATAGAAAATTCTAAGGTTGTATCATTGGATGGAGTTATTGAGAAGGCAGAACCAAAAGAGATTTTAGAGTAGAAAGTAATACACTTTATGGCCAAAAATATGTGGAAACTATAAGATTACACCCACATGTGATTTGTGAACATGTGATTCCAAAACCATGGGTATTAATGTTGTAACAGCCTCCACTCTTCTGGTGTCGGGCTTTCTACCAGAAGCAGGCTGCAGATATTTGCTTCAGCCACAAGAGCATGAGTGAGGTCCAACATTGATGTTGGGTGATCAGGTCTGGCTTAATGTCGCCGCTCCAGTTCATCTGAAAGGTGTTGGATGGGG
>NC_060159.1:26063060-26069808 GCF_021292245.1 Micropterus dolomieu | reverse complement strand
GGGGTGGAGGTCAGTCAAGTTCTTCCAAACCAAACTGGGAAGACCCATTTCTTTATGCTCGGGGGTGTTGAAACAGGAGCACGGGCTGTTGACACAAAGTTGGAAGGACACAACAGAATTTTATGAGGTAGTGTTAAGATTTGATTTAATCAGAGGAATGCGTTGTCCACATACTTTTGATCATATAACGTACATGCTCCTGGGTTATTTTCTTTCATTTGGCCGATGTGTGTCAGGAAACTTCCCATCTAGCTGAAGCAGGTACAGATTTGTCTGGGGATAGACTAGTAAACCTTCTATAGAGTTATAATAGATAAAGTAAACAGTGCAAAACAAACTGTTTCCATCCCTCAACTTTTCATTTTAAAATTACACTTCTGAAGATGGGTGTACATTGCAGTTCATCCTTATACGGTGGAAGGAGCCACGTTGGTACAACCAAAGGTATTGTGACCACCAATGAGGGGTCAGCTATGCTAACTGGCTAACCTTAAAATTATTAAGTAACTTTTTTTAGTTACTGTTGTTGTGTGACATGCAGCTAACTATTATGTTAGGGACAAGAAAGGTGTAGCCAACAGCCAAAAGTCATCAGTAAAAATCATTCTTTACTTCATGAGTTCTGGCATTTAAAAAAAAAAAAGAGCTTTTAGAAAGTTTGTACTGATGAAGTCATGAATACCATATCAGTGGATCGTTCAAGTTGATTCTCTAAGACAGTAATCACAACCCTCTTAAAAGCCCACAATTAACCACATGAACTAGGATTATTTGGCTCCATACACTGAGATTTTCCTGAACCAGTGACCTGCATCTCAACCCTCGAGCAGCTCTGCCTTCAGCTGTATGACTACACCTCCAGTCTAACATAATTCATTGTGTTTTAAAAGGACAGCAGCCAATCCACCGGCCTTACTAGTGCGTGGACTGGAGGGATTTGACCCCAGGTCAGCAGGCGTAATGTGTGCTTCCAGTTGTGGGATCTCAACCACCTCATCACTGAGGAACCAGTTTCATGGTCCAGAAGCTTAGGGTTCAAAACCCTTTGAGACATTTGCTTTAACCAAAACAAAAGCTTAAGATGAGGGTGGACTGGAGTTCAACCAGCAGATATATTTCCCATGATGTAATGGATTGATTTTTATGGCTCAGAAAGCAGGGGATAGGTGCCGTGATAATCCCAGTGACAAGAGACGGTCTGCAGTCATACTTGTTGTTAGAAAACACGTCGAGCTACATGTCTGAACCTGCTGAGTCGTCGACAGATCCCGCACTCTCCAGCCGCTTCCTAGCAGAAACTGTTTATCCGTCGGTCCACTTACTGAGTGAATGATTTGTTTGGCGGCTAACCTCCCAGGCCTTTTGTTAGTGTTACAGCAAAGCTTTGGCAGCTGAATGCTTTGGAGATAACTGGATGTGGGATGAGCAGTGAGGTCATTATGTACATTATTACTGCCAGATCTCTATGTAATGCGTGAAGAGGCTCATTTGAATAGACAAAGCTTTCCCGCTGTGGCTGTAGTGGTGGTAGTGGTGGTGATGATGTCTATACATTTTTTAACTCTTGGATTTTGTTTTTTTTCTCCAAAAAGGTCCTGGTTCCAGGAAATATTAACAATGCCTTCCTGGACAACCTGATCCCAGACACTCCCTATTCGGTCACTGTCTCAGCTCTGTACGCCGACGGGGAGGGATCGCCAGTCAAGAACAACGGCAAAACACGTAAGTACAACAGCAATCTCGCATCCTTGACAGCGCATGCAGTCAGGTGGCTGACTCCTGCTTACTGTGAGTCACATGCATGGATGCATAAGTGTTCATCTCAACAAGTTAATCGGTGTTTAGTTTCTGACACAGTTTCTCTCAACAAATGACGAGATCTTATCAAGAGGGGTTCAGTGGTGCTTCACTGGTAGCTGTCATAAAACAAACAGCTAGAACAATAGCGCAAACAGGACAAGAGGAGCATACTTTCCAAACTAGTTAATGTTAACAAAATAAGAAGCTTATGCCATTACTTATTTCACATGTGCTCTGCCACTTATGTACTCATAAAACGGGAGTTGCATCCAGATAATGTCTGTTTCTGTTTCCTTATTGACTGTTAAACGAAAGTGACGCCTTTGCCTCTGTATTCGGTTAATAGTCAAAACAAAACAAGTCAAAAACTTGTTAAAACTCTAGTTTGACGTACTGGCCAGTAAACTTTCTCTGACTAGCCTTAGCACTGCTTCAGCACACCTGTCTGTTTTATTTAACTTTATAAGAGACAGATTGAATAAAGTGATGAAAATATGCTGTAAAGTAAATTGTGCCGTTTTTTTAAGTGCCTCGCACCTAAAATTCCCAATAACTTTAATTTTCCCAAGAAACACATTCAAGCAGAAGTTTCATTAGCATTAGCTTGCTAGCTTAATTCAACATCTGTCTGTTTGATTAGAAAAAGAGACCTTGGCTGTATTGAAAACCGCCTACTATACATGGTATGGTGTGTGCATGGGCTTGGCCTAAATGTTGTATGCAAACAAAGGCAAAATCTGCATTATGCCAAAAATACCCAGATGTCATACTGATTTGGCAAAAAATCTCCTGGCTAATTTTCAACTGCAGTCCTTCCCCAAGATGTTTAGAGACCTTAAAAATGATCAAATGTACAGAACAAGGACATCGAAACACCATAAAGACAGCAACAGCAACAAAACAGGACTGATCAAAAACACAACACAAGCCATGCTGAACAACCGCAAACAGTAACACAGACACTATGGCTACATTATGGCTTTGTTATTGTTAGTAGGACAAATGCAGCTATAACATTTCGTTACATATCAGCTGCTTCCTTGTTCTCCTTACACAAGATTAGACAATAATGTTATAAGTGGTAGGCTACATATATTTATATTCCCCCTATTGTTTACTTACGTTTTCCAGAATCAGAAGGAGCTTTATTGCCAACTAGTGTTTTGCACATACGAGGAATTTGCTTTAGTGATAAGGTGCTACACGTAGACAAACATACAGTTGACATAAATAAATCTAGAAATATATATAAATATGGAATGGACAATGCAAGTTATATGAATAATAAAAATAAAACTACTTTGCAGAGAAAGAACAACGTCGCACATATTTACATGTGCAATATTCCGGGTTTGTGTTGTGCAGACGTGTTGCAACAGAAGAGTATTGTGTACATAAATATAAAAATATACAACAACAAAGATTAACAGTTAACAACAGATATGTGCAATGTGCCAGATTTGTGCATGATATGAAATATTTACATGTGCAGAGACATTTGTATTATTTTTAAGGGGGGAGCGTCAGTGGGGGGGCCTTGCTGCAGACGGGAAGAAGCTGTGTTTGTGGCGAGAGGTTTTGGTCATGGTGGACCGCAGTCTGAAACGGTTTGTGTCCAAGGTGGGAGGGGTCGGCTGCAATCTTTCCTGCTCCAAAACCGGAAACCAGCTAAGCCTGGCCTTGCATACAGCAAATTAAATCGATTTAACGGTTTCTTACTGCATTTCATAGTAGTATGCAGTATGTGTACACCCTGCATACTGGGGTCCCCGGTAGCATGTAGTAGGTAATTCCAAATACAGCTCTTTTCTTAATGCACTTTGCAACAGTAATTGTCAAACTGAATTTAGATGTTTTGGTCTCTATTTCATTTCTTCAATCGTGAAAATTCTTTAAAAAGGTGCAAAACTGGATGGTTTTGTCTTTGTGGACAAGGAACATCATTTTAAAAAATCAATACCAGATTAAATGACCTCTGTAAATGTTATGGTGTACAGGAAGTCACAATGTGTCATCAAACCCATTGTACAACAGTGTTTGTTGATGTGTTTGTGCTGCAGTGCCGCGGGCTGGTCCCAGGAACATGCGTGTGTTTGACGCCACCACCAGCACCCTCACCATCGGCTGGGACCACGCGGAGGGTCCGGTGCAGCAGTACAGGATCGCCTACGCCCCCATGACCGGAGACCCCATCACTGAATTTGTAAGCACACAGAAAAAAATGTCTCCGACACCTTGAGGCTGAAATACAGTAATCGCCGCGGCCTCAAAATAACATCACCGTAATTTTACTGTAAAAGTGTAGAGGTAGGAAAAAAAGGATACTGTAAAGCATAAAAAGCCTTTAAACAAGTTTCTAATTTACATGTGTTACACAACTGGTTTAACTAAACGTTGTCCTTTTCGGTGCATTTATTAGTGTTTTTGCCTCCCGATGGTGGTATGTGTTTGCCAGATTTTAGTCCTATCCACGACGACGCATTTGACTGACAAGAAAAGCTGCTGTTTAAAGAAATCTGAAGCACACATTAAAGACAGAAACCACTTTACAGCTCTTTCAAGAATCCTCAAAGTGAGAAAACCCTTCGAGGCAGACGGATTTGTTAAGATGTAACAAAGAAAAATGCTCATGTTGTCCAATCGACCGTCTACGTTTTAGCAATAATGAGAGATTAACTTCCGGTAAAGATGTGTTCTGTTTTGGATAAATGTTTTAGATAAACTCTTGATACACTCTCACGGTTCACCATTTGCCGTGATGTTCCATGCAAGCTATGTAGTGAAGTCACATCTCCGGATTCCCTTGGCTCGTTCAGGTTATAAATCACAGATTATTGAGACTAATTACAGGCGCTGTTAAACAAACACTACAATTTGGCCATAATAACGTTATTAATAGTCCTAAATAATGAGTTGGACCTGCGGTGGAGGGCGGAGACGGCCCAGCTGTGCTCCCCCCTCTCTCACTTGTTAGAGAAACACCTGTTCTGCATGAGTCGGCTAACTGCAGCGGAGGGACGCCAATGAAAGGATTTCTCCAGACTGGAACTCATAACCATTTATAAATGCATTTAATTATTACAATTTAGCATCTGTGGCTAATGGAGACAGTTTGTGTTTGTACACAGCTCCCACATGCAGCAATTTCCTGATTATTAGAGAGTATTCTGCAGACAGATCAGTCTGAATACTTTCAGATATTAATAAACGGGAAGATAAAGACGTCAAAATTGATTTCTTCTATTTATCTATATTATAAAATGTATTTTCATGTTTAAATATTGACTGGTGAGAGAGTGAACAGGCAGCTGAGAGGTAGCTTATATTGGTGCTGCGTCTGCTGACATGGACATAAACGTTCGTTATAAATGTATCTGCAAGAAAAGAGCAAACAGGAACACCTACACAGAGCACAGAGTTTCTTTCTAGAAACCTTCTCCCTGTCTTCTCAGGATTCTCTGTGAATGTAAAAACAACAAACTCATTTTTGCTGAAATGTTTTCCTCCGTGTCTGAAAGCCTCTGACTCCCTGGTGTTTTGATCCTCAGACTGTGGTTCCAGGAAACAGGAACAACGCCATGCTGCAGAATCTGCTCCCCGACACCCCGTACAACATCACTGTAGTGGCAATCTACGCCGAGGGCCCCGGAGGGTCCCTCAATGGAAACGGACGTACAGGTGAGGCAGCCGGGCTCTAACACAGCCTGTTTTTGTGTGTTCAAAACGGAGCCAGAACTCAACAGCATGTTCCAGCAACGCAAGTCCGATTGTCTCGCACAGAGTCTACGCAGGCGGTGCCGCTTCAGTCCTCTGCCACAGGATGCGTTCAAGCACAGCACTGCCTAAAAGTCCTCTGTTTTTATGGCAATCCGACCGATACTACTGTTATCTTAATCTCTCAATCTCTGATCTTTTAATGAGCTTTTTCGCTCCTGCAGAAGATGATAATGTGTTGAAAGTTACATATTTCAGCTTCAACCGCGTCACAATGTTGGCTCTGTACTACGCACTATAGTTGTGTAGCAAACAAGGTTTAAGTCAATCGGATTTACAAGAATGACAAGTTTCCAGTCAAACAGCAGACAAATCACCAGTTTTATTCAATTATTTTTGGATCACCAAGTTGGACGTTGATTGTAAAGAGGCTGCGGTGTCCTTTTTAGCACTTTAAAGAAATACTCCATCAATTTCAACAGCGACCAAAAGTCACCGCAACATTACTAGAACATCAGAAAGAAGATGTATAACTGCTCCTGCAAAATAATCCACTTCTCCACCATCATACCATCAGTACGTTACTAACAACTGTCGACCACAAAGACTCTGGAGATGTGAAGAGGCGATTGTGCAACATAGCAGTGTACATAGCTCTGTTGCGGAGAAAGTATGGCGGTGTGGATCAAACTTTTTAGAGCCAACTTTCAAACTTAAGTAAACATGATGCCTAAAAGACGGATTCCCAACGGAGGCTTCCTTTTACGGATTGGAGCTGTTCACATTAACTCACATTAGAACAAACTGAAAAAGTTGCACTCCAGTCTGCTTTACAACATTTCCAATAAGGATGTAATGGGTATCAATGTCTTGCTGTGGTCTCACAGTTTGTTGCAGGGATTGAACCTGTGAACTCTGCGTTACGGCTCGCTCTCGCCGAGCCTTCTGCTGCTGATAGAACAGTTGAGCTAAACACACCCTCCGCTCGCAGCTCCACGGGCCAGTGGTGCCGGAGAGGGGAGTGCAGTGAAAATAAATACAGTAGACATACGTTAGTCAACAGTGCCAACATGTGTTAACGCGACGAGATCAGACCACTGCGATCTCACAGGAGCTGAAATGGGAGAGCACTTCACTGGTGAGCAGTAACATTAGTTATACAAACAATAGAAACGGGAAGAAAGTGTGTGTGTGTGTGTGTGTGTGTGTGTGTGAGGCGTCAGTCCAAGTCAGA
>NC_060159.1:26014148-26063040 GCF_021292245.1 Micropterus dolomieu | reverse complement strand
GCACTTTAAAGAAATACTCCATCAATTTCAACAGCGACCAAAAGTCACCGCAACATTACTAGAACATCAGAAAGAAGATGTATAACTGATGTATAACTGTCGACCACAAAGACTCTGAAGATGTGAAGAGGCGATTGTGCAACATAGCAGTGTACCTAGCTCTGTTGCGGAGAAAGTATGGCGGTGTGGAACAAACTTTTTAGAGCCAACTTTCAAACTTAAGTAAACATGATGCCTAAAAGACGGATTCCCAACGGAGGCTTCCTTTTACGGATTGGAGCTGTTCACATTAACTCACATTAGAACAAACTGAAAAAGTTGCACTCCAGTCTGCTTTACAACATTTCCAATAAGGATGTAATGGGTATCAATGTCTTGCTGTGGTCTCACAGTTTGTTGCAGGGATTGAACCTGTGAACTCTGCGTTACGGCTCGCTCTCGCCGAGCCTTCTGCTGCTGATAGAACAGTTGAGCTAAACACACCCTCCGCTCGCAGCTCCATGGGCCAGTGGTGCCGGAGAGGGGAGTGCAGTGAAAATAAATACAGTAGACATACGTTAGTCAACAGTGCCAACATGTGTTAACGCGACGAGATCAGACCACTGCGATCTCACAGGAGCTGAAATGGGAGAGCACTTCACTGGTGAGCAGTAACATTAGTTATACAAACAATAGAAACGGGAAGAAAGTGTGTGTGTGTGTGTGTGTGTGTGTGTGTGAGGCGTCAGTCCAAGTCAGAGCTCCGCAGACGCCCGGCTCGCTCAAAGGCTGAGAAAAGACCCAAATCTAAACTTGTGCAATGTCACACATAATGAATTTCAAAAACGAATGAAGGGCAAAGTAATCAGCAGTGACTTGCTAACGAGGAGGTAGAAATGTTCACCCTGGAAGTGGTTTACTGGTTCAGTTTTTATATATTGAAAAGGCAAAAGAAGCAGAATCTCAGAACAGCTGAGAAAGTGTCGCTTATTTTAACAAAACAAATGTGCCAAACAATTAATAATACAACTTTAAAACTGTAAAAAGATGCTTCTTTTAAAACCAGAGCAGCCTTAAGCTACCACAGACCGGATCTCTGATATTTTGGGGATGTTGATGAGCTTCGGGTAGACGGATTTCCCCACTTTTTACTTTTATAAAACATCTGAAGATTCAGCAAGTTGACGTCGCCTCCAGCTGACTTATGTGGAAATTGTTGTTGACATGCGTCTCCACTCTCGTCGCAGTCGGCCTCTTGAGTCCCAGGAACCTTCGTGTCTCAGATGAGTGGTACACCCGATTCAGAGTGTCCTGGGACCCGGTGCCAGCTCCTGTCCAGGGATACAAACTGATCTACTCTCCTGCAGGTGAGACAATATGTCACTGCTCTGTGGTTCAGAACATTTATGTGGCTGTTTGCTCTTTCAAAAGAAGTGAATGTTGGTCAACCATGAACAGTTTGATTTATTTGAATATTTTTAGGAAGAAAAGGGGGTGAGTCCCTTTCCCCAGCTTTGGAACGACTACTTTTAAAAAAAATAATAAAGAGGAAAAGAACTGAATGGTATTTTAATAAAACCAGAGGAATATAAAATAAACCCAGTCAGTTTTAGTTAAGTGTGAGTTCACAGTTCGAAACTGGTTCACTAAGCATGAAAGATCATTCCTGAGGGTCAGTTGGAGATGGGATTTGTTGACATGTTAGCTCAGTAGCTGTTGTGATTTCATCCGTTGCACTTTTAGGACTTCCTCTCAGATTAAAGACGGTGTGGTGTGGTCACATGCATGTTTCAGTTCTGCACTCCTACCATTTTATTTCTCTTGTCTTTCCAGGCACAAACCAGCCTATAGACATGTTTGTGGGCGACGTGACCTCTTACACTCTGCACAACCTGCAGCCTGGAACCACCTACGATCTTAAAGTGGTGGCCCATTACACCGGCGGCGTGAGCGGACCGCTCCTCGGACAGGGAACAACACGTACGTACAGTTGCTGTGTAAAACGGACAAATGCATGAAGTCCTACTGCCAGGAACCAGTTATTTAAAATCACAACACATTTTTCTCATTCACGCCCGATGGCAGCTAGCAGCAGGGGTATTTTTTTGTCCTCTAGTTAAGCTTTTCCTCAGATTCTGAGATCTCCTCTGCTGATGTTTCTACCACCCAAATACAGTGACGTTTAAAAAGAATTTAATGTGTGGGATTTTAGTAAAAAAACAAAACAACAAAAGAACTTGAAACTTGACTTGGGATTCAGGGACGATTTCTCAAGGTCATAGTTGTCCAAAGAAGGTTAAAGTCAACTGCAACTGCACTTGGATGAAACGTTACTTGAAACGTTTTGCCTCGCGGACGCTGACTTGGGATGTGAATGTTTTGAGATTTGACTTAATCTTCAGTGAAAACCTTCATGTCTTAGTTTCAACCTGGCAAAATCTTTCAAATCATTTTATTTTAACTTTCTGGAAACAATGTTGGTACAAATACTGTCTGCGACCAGAGACCCAACTGCCGATTGCAATTTTCTTTTTAAAGACTTAAGTCTTGACTTGGACTTGCAGGACTTGAGACTTGTCTCAAACGGTGTGAAACCTGTCTTGGACTTGTCCTTAATGAGGTACAAACTCTGGTTTAGGGTGTATTAAAACGTTACAAAAGTGAAAATTTGAAAACTCCACAGCATGCCTCTGTAAATCTGGGTGATTTTGAGCTGAAAGCATCAGCAGTGGAAATATCCCACTTCCGAAACTGCTTCATACCACAAAGGATAAAAGGATTTTTTACTTATTTAACTTGGGTGTCACATCCATCAGGGGAAAAACAGTCTTTCTCTGTCTTTTAAACAAATGTGAGTTTGCACCGTTCAGGATCTCCTCAGGATATTTATGAAACGTTTTCCAAACAGGCGGTAGAAACCCAGAAATGTCTCTCTTGATATGTCTTGATCTGTTGAAATGTGACGTTCTGTCCTCAGTCTACCTGAACGTCACCAACATTGAGACCTTCAACGTCGACCACGACAAGTTCTGCATCAAATGGACTCCTCACAGGGCGGCCACATCGTACCGCATCAAACTCAACCCTGCGGACCGTAAGTCTCCTCGACGTTTCACTGTTTATACCAGTTAACATAACCACCACTTTTTTGAATCTCAAACTTTACATTATGTATAACAATTAATTTTCTTTGAGATTTGGGACTGTTTGTTGGACAGAACGTGCAGGAAATACAGCAACTGCATTTACTTCTTGAAAAATCAATTATTAGAACTGTTGCTTAATTTTTTTGTCTACGCTGGACAAAGACAAAACGACAACACCAGCTTCTTTCTCAAGTAAAGCATTTCGTCAACTGTCCCTATTAATACTTGATGTGGTGGTGTGGTCCACTCTCAACAGTCCGATCTTGATCGGGGGTGACTTGTTTGAGGTTATGCATGCGGTAATGTGTGCAATAAGACTCGCAGCAGATGTTTTGAAGGCCTACCTCCAGATGAGGTCACCCCTGTGGCCGTGGATGCTACAGATCCTTCATAGCGTTTAGCAGACTGTGTCTGCTGTTGGATTGCGTCTAGTCTTGACTTTTTTTTTTTTCCTCTCGGAGACTGTTTATCTTTTAGGCCTCCTCCTTGTGATTATTACTCGGAGCAGGATGCAAGTTTTGGCCGGGATTTAAAGCGTACGACCACCAAGCTTTAATTGTGTCTCTGTCTGTAAAGATTACATCCTTTTCGATTACTGCAGGGTCTTTGAATCCCATCTGGTTCATATTCGCACATGGACACGGGTTGGCGGTTAAAGAGCAGGAAAAACCAGGATAGGGAGCATCCACATTTGAATATCTATATGGTAGTCATTAGCCATTCGAGCCGCTATTACGGGTTGCCAGAACAAATATGGGTCTGCTAGCGTGAGACAGATGGCGGGTTAACCACTACCAGAGGATCAGAACTCTTCTGCCTGAGAATCCGTCACAGTGAAAGGCAGCAGACGGTGCTCTCAAGTCAACAAATCAGTCAACTGTTTGTTCTCAAATGGAAACGCAAACAGCGGTCGGAGACGGTGGTGAGATGAGTAAGTGGAAAAACTGCGAGCGGGGAATCGCGAGCGAGGCCACGGGTCTTCTCCATTGATATTTCCTCTGTATTTTAAAAGCCATGGAAACGCTGGTTAGAAGAAGAACATGTGGCTGCCAGTTTTTAAGACTTAAGAATTATCTAATATCCTGCTTAAGTGTTTCAGGGATTATATTTTGTCAACATCACTTGTATATCTTCAGTCTTTGATAAATAGGGGCCACTGTTTTGGAGGAGATCTCGCCGAGAGGCCGAGATGTTTTTCCCAGAACAATTTATATAAAGCGAGTTTGATCATAACTTGTTGATATTACAGAGCTCATTCTGAAAGTGTTGCGTCACCAGAGCTGCTGGATTGTGTCATTTAACAGAGAATCACAAAATCCTTCTAATTTTAAGAGTTGTGCTGTCAGGCCACTGAAGAGCAGCGATCATCCTCTGTGGCAGCTGTCTCTGCGGTAAACACGCTTTGTTTGTTTGTGCTTACTAGAGCGCACAGTGTAAACCGGAAACCTTATTACCAATATATCATTGTCCAACCACGCAGAGCTGTAAACATGTCACTGCAAAAGGGTAACTTGTTGGGTTTGTTCATCACTGAGATGTTGACAAATTTGTTTTAGCAGCATTAGCTAATCTTTTATTTTCCTCCGTTAGCAACAAAACAGAGAATACAGCAACACCGACACGAAATGCATGACGTAGGGCTCAGTTGGTAAAAAGATGTGACATACTTTTCCATGGACCAATCAGGGTTGACAGCATTTGAATCAATCTGTAAATCAAAATCTGAGATTTAAGGTGAGCACAAAGAAACGTTCCTGCCTCAGCAGATGAATGTAAAACCAAACTCGGCACATCTTTCTGCCTACAGTGAGGCTCAAACGTGAAGTAACAATAAGCAAAACGCATTTTTGAGTCGAGGGTTAGCTTGAATGTTGAACCAAGTTGTCAGAGATTTTAAAAGTAACCCTAAAGAGTATTTCTCCATAAATCTATGCACTGTTGGAGCACAGAAATGGCAAAATGCTGTAAAATAAAAAGATTTTTCGTCGTTTACGAAGCTGAAACACGGACTGAAGTTGCCAGCAGTATAAGCCAGCGGGCCCAGTTGTTCGTTTCTTTAAAAGCCAGAAATGTAAGCACCTGGGGAAGTAATCTTTGAGTCATTGGTAATTATCATTAATGCTATCATACCCCTGGAGATGCATATACTGAGGAAATATCTCAAGTTTTCACCACTTATATTAATCTTTCACAATGATTCAGAGCTTAAAAAAAACTATATAAAACCCACTGGGTGTGATTTACAAGGCTGGGACTGCGAATTTCCAGCCATTCAGGACAAATTCTGGAGCGCCCCTGTATCACAATGTCCTTCCCGCTTTCACTTAGCGGATACAGAGTACATGAATCAATGTTCCCATGTGAATGTAATCAGTCCCATGAAAACGTTTAAATGATCAGCAAAGGTGTCTTAATTTTTTTTAATACGCATACGGCACCATTGGTGAGCTACAATTGATTTAGTATTTAAGTTTAATAGGAAAACAGTTTTATCAGAATATACTGAAAAATGTGTAAATGATTTGTTCAAAGATGGTTTCCCACTGTGGAAAGTTTGAGAAAAGACTTCCCAACAAAGGAAGAGAGAGTGGAGCGTAAAGCCATGGAAAAACTTATTTGGTTGAGCTTAATGTAAAAGATTTAAACCTGACCATTTAAAATTGCGTTAGTCGGTCAGTGTTTGTATGAGGTATTGATGTAAAAACTCTCCATGCTTCCTTCCTCTGTAGCCTCCAGTAAAGGACAACATGAGATCACCATCCCCGCCGGTCTGCCTCAGTACTGCTTTGACGGACTCTCACCTGACGCTCTGTACACCGCCACTGTGTTCGTTCAGACCCCAAATCTGGAAGGCCCGGGAGTCAGCGCCAAAGAGAGAACGTGTAAGTGCTGCATTTCGGAAATGAAGTTGTTGTTGTTGTTGTGTCATTTTGAGTCTTCTCTAACAGACTGGAGGTTTGTCTACTAAACAGACATTTAGCTTACTGCAAAAACTAAACGGAAATGTTTGTAGTCTTCAGACAAATCTGCTCAACTGTAGCATAAGTCATGTTCCGAGTGAATGTGTGACCCAGTAACAACTTATGGTCACTTACAGGTCACATTACGTGCTGCTGCTGTGTCCGTGTTCACACCGTTCACCACTGAAATTACATTTATTCATTTTAGCTGACGCTTTTATCTAAAGCGACTTACAATTGCTATACATGTCAGAGGTCTCACGCCTCTGGAGCAACTAAGTGTCTTGCACAAGGACACAATGGTGAATGGGTTTTGAACCCGGGTCTCTCACACCAAAGGCATAGTCTTATCCATTGCGCCATCACCACAAGAAGTTATATCAGGGATGTTTACCATATGTGCTGTTTAAATGCAGTATAAACATCTGAATTAAATGAAAAATGTCAGTTTTTAATATGAAAATGCACATTCTTACTTGATCTAGAGCAATCTACTTATTGATTAATATGAGAAAGAATGCCGCATGTGATGAATGGGGGAAAATGTGTTTTTCTTATCAAATATTTAATCAAAATCAAACTGGACATGTTTGAGAGAATATACAGCACACAAATGAATGTTGTGAGATGTTTTTGTTGAACACCGGCCAGCTGCCTCCACATCCAGAACCCGGCACCTCGGTTTTATCAAAGGAAACATGATCGTAGTAACGAGCTGCATCTTTCCAACGCGCCTAGTGAAAATGTGAACTGCGGTGTCTGAGATGTGAAGCAGGATTCAGACGCTCTGCACTATACAAACACTGAGTTACATCATCTCACAGGACTGATCCAAAACAATGACTTCATCATGTGACATGTTTACTGTTATTCTGTATTCATTAGATCGATGTTTATGGTCTGTTTTTGTTACTCACAGTGGTGAAGCCCACTCCGGTTCCAACGCTCCCACCAACCCCGACCCCTCCGCCCACCATCCCCCCAGGATGGGCAGGTAAGCGTCTAACGACACCCATAGTCCTTTGCTGTCTAATGTGCACAATTGTTTTTCTGTCTATGTACACAGAGAAGGTCGTTACAGCCAATGAAATCATTTCCCTTTATTGTATGAAGCAGTTTGATGCTTCTTTTATGTAGCTATATCACTGAGAGTGTCGGCCTATCAGAGAACAGGGATCTGACTTTCATCAACAACCCACATTGGCTTTCAAGCCAATGTCTCCTAGTGAATCTAGATTTCTTCTTTTGCTGGACAAGGGACCAAACATCTACCTGGGGAATAGAGCACCGCTAATGTCAGTTTGCAGGCAAACAAAACGTACCTGCGGTTGTGAAAATCAGTTAGTTTAAATGGTTCATTTCAGGGGAATCAGTGCAATAGGTGCCTTTGGACACAAGGATGAATTAAGTCTTTGACTAACAGCGCACCACTGACGGTGATCACCTTTTTAAGGAGAAGGGATTAGCTTCTATTTGACCTCCTGTTGGGACCAGTGTTGGGCAAGGTACTCAGAAATGGTAATAAGCTACTAGTTACTTATTACTCCTTAACTTGTTACTGGGTGATAAAAGTACCTTACTATATTACTTTCACTACCCCCCAAACAAAGCAGGCGTTAATATCACATTCATAACAGCAGCAAGGAGGAAGGTGTTTATTTATTTATTTTTTTAAACACACAATGCTTCTTAACACCACCGGCTGAAATAATAAAATAAAGCAAGTAAATCCCGACTTTTGAACAACTGTTCTCCACATGTATTTATAAAACCAGTATTTTTACAACGCCACTCTCTCCCCACAAGTCCGAGCATCAGTGGCAGCAGCTGCCGGAGTTTCTTTCTGTAAGTTTCACGTTGCTGTGCTGCTTCAATAAATTAAATGTAGAGTTGTTGGCGGTTGAAAGCTTTTTGATGGTCGCACAGCGTTTACACTAGACGACATTGTTCTTTGCATCTTAGACTGTGACACAATAATAGTGATAGGCTACTTACAGCCGTCAAAAGAACACCTCTCTCCCTCATTCTCTTCCTTTTGCTTTCTGGCTTATGAACAACATAAGGTCAGGTGCCGCTGACCTGCTGTACAGTCGCGCATTCACGTCAAGGATGGCGCGTTCAGTAATGCGGTAACGCAACGTTACTTGGATTTGTAACTGTAATAATATTACTGTTTCGGAAAAGTATTCCATTACACTCCTAGTTACTGGATTACAGTAATATTACTTTTCCCAGTAACTAGTAGTGTAACGGACCAGTGCCGACACTGGTGCTCCACAAAAGAGACACCGTTATGAGCCAGGAATCAAAGGTATAAATACGTCTTTTGTATTAACTATGGTAAATCTGATCTATAAACATTCAAATTTACATTTTGCACAAAGGGTTTGGGGTTGCGGAAGCTAAAAGAAGCATAGAAGTGACTGTTAAAACTCCGTAATGCAGCGCCACTTTCAGAATCACCATGTACATCCCAAAATCCTACAAAAACTCTGAAACATGGATCATCCCAGGACTGAATGGATCGAGTCTTTTTCATTCGAGCTCCTCCAAAGCAGCGTTTTGGCTGAGGCGGAGGTTTGACCGCCAACTCCTTCTGGATCCGACACGTGCCAGCAGCGGATTAATGGCTGCCACGTGTGCTGCCTGCCCTGTGGGGCGCATGCAGGGAACCACGTTGAGAACTCAGGTGTTGAAAAAGGAAGACAAGACCGGTCCAAAGAATCTGTTTGTGTCATTCGGTGTTGTGTAAAACTCTGACGAAGGCACATGAGGCAAAGATTATTCAAAGCCTTTTGCCCAATTCGTTTTCGTCTGAGAGGAACCCGTTAACGAGAGCTCACTTTCAACCCTTCTGGTGACCAAATGTTGCTTGTTTTCTTTTTAACAGTGAAACCCATAATTACTATACATGGCCCCATCTCGTCATTTTTCTCAATCATTTTGTTTTGTTGCACGCTTTGAGCAGACTTGTATTTATATATTTTTATTTTTTTAAATGCACTCCAGCTCGCAAATAATAATTATGCCGTGTGATGCCATTTTCTCTGCTGGTGCTTGTGATCCTTGGCGGTGGACTTTAACGCCTCCCATATTGACTTGTTTTCTTGCCTCAGTTTGCAGAGGTGCAAAAGCAGATGTGGTGTTCCTCATCGACGGCTCCTGGAGCATCGGCGAGGACAGCTTCACCAAAGTCGTGCATTTTGTCTACGGCATGATCGGCGCCTTCGACGTCATCGGACCCTCAGGAATGCAGGTTGGTATTGAAAACGCTGAACCAATAGCAGGACAGCGGTGCACTCTTGCTTCATGCTACATTTTTGTTTTTTATTTGCATAATTAACACATTATGGTAACTGGCATACAGTGAAGAAGTACACTGGATCTGTAAAGGTGAGGATGGAAGCAATGGGGCTCTGATTAAAGCGCAATCACATCCGACGAAAAGGGGGGAAAAAAATAAAGATTGTGAACAGTGGCAGGTAAAAGAAACCTGAAAAGGGAACCTCACTAAAAACCAGAGAGAATACGGAAAAGATTAGAAATGTTATTTAACTCAATATTTTGCAAGTCCTGCAGACATGTAATGCTTTTTCTGAAGTTTCACCATTTCCTTCCTCTGATAAACTCGACTTTTGTGCGTTTTTACTTTTTAAAATCAAGGATCTTCAGCCAGAGGTTGTCAGCCCTCTGGGACAAATCGGTGACGTGGGACTACAGTGTTTATACGTATGTAACTACGCTTGACCCTGGTGTCTTGTTAATGTCAGTGATGTGACTTTCCAAACAGGTGTCATTTGTGCAGTACAGCGACGACGCAAAGACAGAGTTCAGGCTGAACGCTTATCAAGACAAAGGTGTCGCCATGTCTTCACTGTATCACATCCCGTACCGAGGAGGAAACACCAAGACAGGTGCGATCACACACCACAGTCAGTGAGTCAGTCAGTCAGTGAGTTGTTTATCTGACAGCTTTCCTCTGTTGAGCAGGAGGAGCGCTGAAACACACCTACGAGAAGGCCTTTTCCATTGAAAATGGAATGAGGAGAAATGTCCCCAAGGTAGTTGTGGCGATCACTGACGGACGCTCTCAGGACGAGGTGAAGAAGAGCGCTGCCAAGCTGCAGCACGCAGGTAATGGGAAAATGACATGATTTGTGCTTTATCGACAGAATATACTACAGTACGGCAGTGACCTGGATCTCATTTTTAACTGGCGTCTTCAGGACTGCAGTGTCTTCAACCATGAAACTTCCCATAATAGAGAAATAGATAAATATATAAATTTCTGGAAACCCACAGACTAAATACAAACAGCTTGTACCCATCTGAACAATGCATATTAGTAAAACCGCTCTGGTTAAAATTTGGATCGTTTCCCTCCCTCAGGGGTGACTGGACAGATTTGATACCAACAAATCAGTGAGCTGGTCTTCTGACTGTGTTTCTGTGTGCCGTCCTCAGGTTACAGCGTGTTTGCCATCGGTGTTGCGGATGTGGACTTCGTGGAGCTGCAGGGGATCGGCAGCAAACCCAGCGAGAGACACGTCTTCGTTGTGGACGACTTTGACGCTTTCGACACCATCAAGGAAAACCTGATTACATTCATTTGTGAAACCGCAACATCATGTAAGTTAAATATCTACTGCAGCAAAAAAAAAAAAAAAAGCCACAACTGTTTACTGTTCGGCTGCCGAATGTGGGGTTAAACGTCACACGTTTTGTTTCTTGCTCCACAGCGTGTCCCCTGATTTTCCTTAATGGATTTACTTCACCTGGTAAGCGCAAAATCACTGCTGTTCTTTTTTTAAATGTGTCCTGAATTCCTCGGTCAGATGTCCAAAACTCTTCATTTTCTTGTGTTTCAGGCTTCAGGATGCTCGAAGCGTTCAACCTGACAGAGAAGACCTACAGTTACGTTAAAGGCGTCTCTATGGAGCCGGGCTCCTTCAACAGCTACACGGCATACAGACTCCACAAAAACGCCTTCCTGACCCAGCCATCAACGTGAGTCACGTGATCTAAAACTTTTGTTTGGTTGCGGAAGATTGTGGTTTTTTTTTTTTTTTTTCCAGGACCGATGCGAAGTGACTCAAACTTGAATTATTTAAACAGTAAAAGTCTCGTAGAGATTAAAAATCTCTTTTACAAGAGTGTTCTGGCCAATACAGGCAGCAGCAGAATTAATAGGGTTTACAGACATAAAAACTTATAACAATTTATTATGAAAATAAATATAAAAATACAGGGTCATAAAATATCCAAAATATTCATCAGTATGAAACGGGGGCAATATGAATCAGTCAAAGCATCTACAGCCAGATTTAAAATGACTTTAAATGCATCCAGTGAGACCAGCTCAGCGTACTTAAACACCTCTTTTCCCAAATCAGCACTGGACAGTATCCTCCACTTTTCTCATGACTGTACATCTGTACGTTACATGTAAGCAGACTGAGAACAGCCTTAAAAATTCAAAATGTGGTCTGAATCAAAGAGATTTATTCAAACACGTAATAATGTGGTTGGATTTCTGTAGATGACTGTAGAAGGTCAGCATCCCTGCTAGGTTAGTTTAGTTGGTTTTCTGTATCTACTGCAGTACTGGTCTTTTTGTAATAAAAACAAAACATTTACTTTGTCAGCATTTAAACAATCGCTCTGAGCAGGTTTGTTAGTGGATACAACACTCATCTGAGCTGTTGATTCTAATAAGGTAATGGTTTTATCTTGTTTAAAATGGTGAGATATTACTTGTTGTCGTCCAGTAAAGAAAAACACACAAATCTCTTTTGAAAACCTAAATTTCTATCATGTTTCAGTGTATCTAGCAGTGTTTGAAGAGGGCCGCTTTTTTTATCAAAGCATGTGCATAAGTTGCTCATAAATGTTACTATTTGGCAAACTATCCAAATTAAGTACCTATAAATATATTATACTGGTGGCGGTTTTTTTCCACTTTAGGCATTCGTTTTTAGAAAGAAACCCTTTGAGGAAGTGGCTAGCTTGAAAATGTGTAGCTTGGACAGTCAGCTGAGCTAACAAAGCTACCTTAGTAAGAAGTAGTGTGCGTTGTTTTGGTTGGTAAGAAGAACGTTTGGCCCCGCCCCTTGAGTTATAGCTCAACCAATTAAATGTGTCTCTCTTCAGAGCAACGCCAACTCCTGTTTGTCCTTCAAGTTGGGCGTTTGCCAGGCTCATAAGACACCATTTGAATTCGTCACTGGTTTATTTATGCATTTTTACATTAATTGCTTTTATTGAAGACCATTTTCTGTTTGGGAGCAAGAGACTGAAACAATCACAAAATCAGTCACGGTATTTTAATTCACCTAGCAACAATGTTTTCACAACTTAAACGGCAAACATATTTTCCTCTTGACGTCCTCGAAGAAAACTTTGTAGACCTAAAATCTCCGAACTCTGCAGGGAGAGCTCCCCCGGTGACGCTGCATATTTGTTGCCATCGTTGTTCTAAGTTGTTTGTGTCGGCAGCGTCCTGCACCAGCTGTGTCCAGACCGTTTTGAGCTCATTGTCTTCACAAACTGGGTCAGTGGATTTACAATGCTCCGTGAGGTCAGGCAGGACTGAGCTGCAGGTCCTGACCTGCTGTTTCACACAACAAGCCTCCATCACGCCACTCAGTACAAATCCAACCGCGAACTAGACTGTTAATACTGGCCTCCACCCAGCACAGGCGTCCCATATCCAGAATATCACATGCAACACCAGAGTGGTGGAAAACAGCTTGAGTTCTGACTGTTTACCAAGTCTGACTCTCCAAAATGTGTAGTGACATCAGACAGACAAATGAGAAACATCCTGCTCTGACTTTTTAAAAAATGAGCCAGTGGTGGAAAAAGTATTAATCCTTTTCTCATGTAGATGTTTCAACACCAGAATAAAAACAAAAAATAATTAAAAGAAAGCCTAAGCAGCTAAAATATGGTTTTGTTTCAAAGAATGAAAGAGCGGATGAGTTGGTTAACTTTTTGTATTTTCCCATCAGTTTGGTTTCTTTTGACACAGAAACCAAAATGCACCAAAAAACAAAGCCGCCAGAGAACGTTCGCTCCGCTCATTGGTTAAATGTGTTGATTGTAAACACGGGAAAGAAGGCGTTGTACTTTGTTTTATGTCACGGTCAGACGAGCTTTATTCATTCCCTGGTTAGCTGCCAGCTTGAGAGCGAATCACGTTCCCATCAAACAAACTGATCATGAATTTGTTTGTGACTAGACCAAGACCCACTGCCTCTAAAGCAGTTTTATTGGACCAGATTTTAAAACCAGAAAATGTAGAGGCCTATTCAAAACCTTTTTTAATGAACTCCTTTTAAACAAACGCAAATTAATGTAGTAAAACATATTGAAATAAATAAAATGGTTGTTTTGAAAAGCTCACAGGTACTACAGGTCACAAATGTTGCTTTGTGAAAGACTGGCGGTGTCGGTGCCTCCGTAAACATCCTGCCCGATCGGTTCTGCACATGGGCATCTGTCATTAGAGATGAGGAGGAAGTGAGACTCATTAGCTTCTTCCATAAACGATATATGTAGTGGTCACATCAGATTTATGTATGCTGGGCGCAGTGTTCAGTTCTGCCCAAACGAGCTCTAACGAGAGGGGAAAATATCAACCAAAATTGCAGATTTGAAAACTAGGGGTGTTCAGACGGGCAGAAATGTGAAGACTATGGTCAGAAGACATGATTCACATCAGTCCTCTCGGGGACCTCTGAACCTGTCTGACTGTGGGCCCTCGTTCATCCATGACCCGCAGTTCTACTCTAACCTGCTGTCAGTCAGTCCGTTGGGATAAGAGCAACAGGTAAATCCCGGCATGTTGACAGTAAATCTAACTTCACGTCTCTTCTTGTCTCACGAACAGAGAGGTCCACCCTGAAGGTCTTCCCCACGCCTACACCATCATCCTGATGTTCCGCCTCCTGCCCGACTCGCCCACTGAGGCCTTCGACATCTGGCAGGTGTCGAGCAAAGATCACAAGCCAGAAACTGGCGTCACCATCGACCGTAAATATCCTCCTCTATTCTTATCCAACCAAGTGTGTGTGTCTGGCATGAAAACAGAGCGCGGTAATGTGTGAGGGGAAGTGAAGCAGCTGGGCCTCATTGTGTCGTATCTGTTCATGAAAAGAGTTGAGTGGGGGTGTAATGAGCCGGCTGTGCCCTCCGGCTGTTGATAACCGAGCCGACGACTTTTTACCACAAGAACCTCGTGTCACAGAGAGCTCAGCTGGCTCTCGTAAATCCTCAGTCTGTTTGCAGGACTCTCTGCTGGGCTTAACCAGCAGAAATCCTCCAGAGACCGTCGCTTGATCTGGAATAACGACTCTTGGACGACACTGAGGTTGAGGTCTCCTAAAAGGGGAAACAAACTCTGGGCATTCACCAGGGAGGGAGGGTGATTATGGGAAGTGTAGGTGAACCAGTGTTTCTGGAGTTTGATACATAACATGGACTAAAAGTGAATATCTCGACCTCTGCTTCAGTTTCCGCTTGTTTTTAAACCGTTAGGATGGGATCATATCATCATGAGTCATGGGGCTGGGCAATATGGCCCAAACTATTTTAAACAGCAGGATCATGTGTACATTTAGTCTAGTTTGTAAATACCAGAGGCTTAAAATACAGGATATCTGAATCTCACATCCTAAAAATGCTCCAAAGGAACATTTGCAGGTTGTGGAGACGTGTTGGGGTTAAAACTGCTTTTTTTTAATGGGTTAAACCAGGTTAGTTGGTAATGTTGTGTGGAAAGTGTGCCGCGCTGTTCCAAAAATCATCATCTTCATTTATCTAATGAATTTGATCTGTATAAATTTAGATCTCGTGCTCAAAACATTTAGAATTTATTCTATTCTAATGCTTTGAGACACTAACTGATGCCACTCCTTGTGTCCGATTTTGACGGGTTTGACGTTTTTAAACTTGTAAAACCCTTTAAGATGATGATCAGCAACACAGAAGAACTGCCCAAAGTGCATGTGCATCAGAAGCTGAAGTTTGTTCATCTTGTGTAAACATTGCTTTTATGTTTTTAGACTTGTATACAGCACAATTTGCTTAATGTTTTTGTGATTAAGGGGAAAAAAAAAAACTTGCTGAAGCAATTAAGTCACATCTTCTTTCAAAGCACTTTCTTGTTGACTGTTGACTTCCAGTATTCATTAAAAAGAAAAATCATTGTCACTGTCTCTCTGCTCAGCCTCCAGCAAGACTGTGTCCTTCTACAACAAAGACGTGCGTGGGGAGATCCAGAGGGCCACGTTCAACAACGATCAAGTGAAGAGGATCTTCCACGGAAGCTTCCACAAGGTAAAAAACAGCTCAAGAGTTGTGCACTTTCAGTGTGTGCTCCCGACACTTTACAGAAGAGGCCATCAAACAGACACCTTGTTGTTAATCTGAGCTGGATTAACGCCAAAAGATCCTTCCTCGTGCAGAAAAGATGCTTGGACAGCAGACTAAACACACGACGGGGAAGTTAAGTCCACGCAGGAACAGAACGAAGCTGGAAGTCAAATGTGTCTCTTAATGGCTGAATTATGTAACCTTCTTTTTATGCTCCAAGCGTGACCGCGGCCTGGCACATCAATCGAATGGCTCCGCTTTGTTCCCGCTGGACGTCCCGAGGTGATACAGATACTGCGGATGCCTGAGATTCCAAATGTGTTGTATATTACAGTGAAGAGCACCTCACATGCAACTACAGACGTGTTCCTGAAAAGTTACGAGGGTTCAGACAAACAGATGGTCCTCTGCAGGTTGTAAAACGCAGTCGAGCGCTGCGAAGAGTGGCTATTATTGATTACATACAGTTCAGACTGTCCATCCAGCTGTCTGGATGTTATAAAGGGATCAGCAAGGCAGACTGGTGTCTTGTTGTTGAATTGGTTTGGTTTAAATATCCAGCCAGAGGTGCAGTGATGGACGTTGATGCTGAATGAAAATGAAAACTGCGTGTTCATTAGTAGCTACCGGTTGTGCCTCTCATGTCATTTTATGAGACTTTTGCGTGACTACATTCGAGTGACAGATAACAGAGTGAGCCACTTTTTCTGAAATCAAATTTGAAACCAAAGTTCGGAAAACTAGTCAGGCTCTCTGACAACACTGTGTTTCTGAAGACATTTCAGGGCTCCTCAAAGACAAATATCTTGCTGACACGAAAGATATTTCACCCTTTGCAGAGTAAAACGGATTGTCAGTCCATTTCGCAAGATGACTAATTTTTACTCGCGCCCTAAAAGTGTCACAATAAGAGAAACGTCCAACTTTTTGATGGTGAGATTCCGGTGATGAATGTGGATGTAACGTTTTCTATGGATTTATCACGTGTTGGACCGCCCAACTGCAAGGGCTGAGGGGTTTCAGTGGTATAATCTGTTTTGCATTGTACCTGGATTATTTTTAGGACAGAGAATATATGCTGTGTCACGCAAGATACATGACTTCCAGCTGCCATCATTGTGTGGTTTAGGGGATAAAGTTGCATCTTGCGAAATGGAATAAAAACTAATTTGGTCAATAAAATGTCTGAGCAGATGGGAGTTTGCGCAGCTGTCATGGAGATGGTTTAGCTGTTATCACATGACCTAAAATAAACTATCTGCTGAGATGTGGCTAAAGATGTCTGGAGAACAAAGTAAATTGACTTTGTGATGGGGAAAAAAAAAGAGTATTTTACTGTCGGCAGCATCAAATCATTTTTGAGGAATGTCTTCATAACGACGTTGCCAAACCAGCGAGGTTGGTTTTTATTTATCTGCAAGTACAACGGTGGCTCCTTCAACATCTGAGACTTGAATGGGACTGTCACTGCAAAAGGTTTTTGTTTTTTTCTTTGGCCCGATGACTAACAGACTCTGCAGTGGAGAGTGGGGGGGGGGTTATAAACTGTAGCGGAGGTCAGAGCTGTGGTGTTGATAG
The DNA here is from genome assembly GCF_021292245.1 of Micropterus dolomieu. Classification (NCBI taxonomy): domain Eukaryota; kingdom Metazoa; phylum Chordata; class Actinopteri; order Centrarchiformes; family Centrarchidae; genus Micropterus; species Micropterus dolomieu. The sequence continues at coordinate 26,046,002 of NC_060159.1, read as the reverse complement.
CGACATTCATTTATAAGACAGACCGCTGGGGTGGAGCTGAGTGGACAGACGTGCAACAATTCAAGGATCCATAAGCTCTTCTGAGACGGGGAGAGACTATAAAAAATGCAGTGCAGTCCCTGCTGGGACGCTCGCCTGGAAAATATTGGGTCACTGCTATTGCTATTAAACAATTACATCAGAGCGGCCGAGGAGCGCCAGCAGGAAGGCGGTGCTTTTCCTCCATCCATCTCTCTTTGCACTTTCCCCTCCTAGTAGCTCAGGAGGAGGTTTGGATAGCAGGCACTCGTTCTTGCCTCTGGTAGCCGACCGCAGGAAGAATTCTTACTGCACGGTGGTTTTACCTCCCAGCATGCCTCTGCACACTGCGTCTGCTGCGGGGCGAGGCGTCCGTGTCGGCTTTAAAGTCCGTCTCTCAGTGGACAGTTTGTAATAATACAGGAGACAGTGATTCAAAGTACCTGCTGTACTGTGGTGACAGCTGCCCCCTGATAATACTGCTCCTCTCTGCAGCTTTAGCCATAATTTATTTTGGATGTAAAATGTCTATTTTTTTTTTTTTTTTTTCTGCAAGTAGTCTCTTCCCTCAGGAAGGGGGGGAAAAAGAAAGCGGGATGTTTCAGTACATGAAAATGACTCTTTGTAAAAATCCATCACCCACTCAGCTTAAAATAAAAAACCAGACAAGACTTTTTCTGGAAAAAGTCATTGACCTCAGTTGTCCTGAAATTCTTAGGACCGTCAGGGAGGAAGAGAAATTGACAGCAGAATCGATCCCTGAGGCTGAAATAGTTCCTTAAGGTAAGCGTCGTGCTAAAGGACGCTGCTGCAGGGTGGACACGTGCATCATGAAGGCTGAACCTTTGACACTTCAGCTCCGAATATTTGCCCTTTTCTCTCGCTGAATCCCCGGGCAGTAATAAAAAATAAGTGGACTGAAGAATCGATGGGTAAAGATTTAAAAGCCTGTCAGGTGTGCTGGGACATTTTGAACTTGCTGTCAGTAACTTGAAACCTGACTGCCTTGGTATTTGACAGTCGATGAAAGATGTCAGGGCCCGCCACTCCACCACGTCTCACTTCTCTAATCCCTCTCCTGCATTTTTACCAACCAGCTAACTCGGTTCTGGGTGGATCTCTGAAATCCTCCCGCAGATGTGTTTAACAGCAGACATTAGTCAAACACAAATGTCTGTTGCAGACACTTGAAGGGTTTCTGAGAATCAACAAACAAGGATTAAGAGTAAAGATCCTCCCTGCGAGCTCTGTGTTACCTTTCAGCCCACGCTGGAGCATCTGCGCCAACTGCAGAGAAATGGATTAACAGTCCTGCCAGTAACTGTCCTTTCGATCGAGACTCAAGAGACAAAGATAGAAAATAAAGATGCTCTGACTAATGGGCAGGTCTCCGAGACGTTTGATCAAGAGGGAGATTCAGAGAGTCTGAAAATGAATAAAATGTGTTTTTAATGAGGAGATTCCGAATTTTACAGCTTAATTTATTCAGAAACGGGTAAAAATGAGATAATTGTGCAAAGAGCAGTTTCAGGTAGCAGCTTCTCATTTTTAGGGTTAAAATCACTAACGGCTGTGGCAGCAGGTCACATCAGCTGTCGCTAATTAACGTTTAATTTCCTGAGTAACTTGATGGCAAGCCAATAGCCAAAACTTGCTGGTGTCTGGATTCAGCCAAAGATCTTTTGTGAGGGGAAGAACCTCCACTCTAACACCGCTGTACCACTGCGTTTCCCACCGGTCCGAAGGAGTGAGACGTCCTCTCTCTCTAGCGGGTCGTGTCACGTCAGTTTCAGGAGTTTGCATTGGACTGTGTACTGGCAGATACCCAATGTTAAAGGACTATGATTGGGACGTCCGCAGTGCAAAGTCACTTCTACAGTCCAGAGATTTGAAATGCCAGCTTCTCTAACCTGCAGGCCTCCTTTTTTTTTAAAACAAAAGGGTAAATTGTCGTAGTCTTAGCCTTACTCCGTCCCCTTTGTTGCTTGTAGACAGAAAAACTCAACTTATGCAGACAGAGTAAAGGAGGCCGAAGCTGCAGATTCTAGAGATAGAAAGTGTGAGAGGTCAAAGAAAACTTTCCATCTGCAGCGAGGGAGCCTGTACAGAAAGATGTGTTTTTATCTTGTATAAACATCCGTCTGTAAATCAGGCGGTGCTTCCAGACATCAGTTTGAATGGCTAAAGGTGGATTCCAAAAGTGCCTGAAGAGCCTGTAAATCAAGTTGTAATCTGGAAATTAAGAAGAAAGTTAGGTAATTTTCCCATTTTTTTTTTTTCTCTCATGTCCTATTGTAACTACCACTGTTGTAACTGTTGTTACAATATAAAATGTCATTGTAAAAGAATAAGTGCGGTGTTATTCTATATTTTTGTTATTGTCAACAAATACTTTGTGTTAGTCCGGCTGTAGAGAGTAGTAGGGTATACCCACTCTAGTCATTTAAAGTGTGTATCATATTTTCTTAAGAGTACCTGACACCTTTCAGGTTCTGGGTCAGATTCTGGTGCCGTTCCCAAGCCGAGGTTGGTTGGTACAGATTATTGGCTAAAATGATCCTGTAGTGTGAGGGGTTTACAGACATCATCTTAAAGTTGGTGGCTGAATCAGAGCAAAATTGGGGAGCCTCAGATCAGAAACGGCAAATGAGAGCGAACCTGCTGATCCCTCTCTTCTCAGCCTCGAGTTCATCCACAGTTTGTCTTCTTTAGTTTTTTTGTACAAAACACAGCACGCACAAGGTCAACCATCTGACGACGACGGTCTGCCTCCATGTTTGTTTCTGAATTCCCATTTGATCAGTTTTTGTGAGATCCCAAGTCCACGGAACCGCCACTCTGATATCGTTTATGAGTGTGCACCAGGCATAATCGAAACACCTGAGTTCGCTGACCTTGATTGTTAAAAAGTTACAATAAACTTTTACTTCATGTAAGTGAGGCTCAAAGGATTTCCAGAGCTGGAACAACAGCCTGAGAAATGAATGAAGTTCTGTATTCAGCACCGCCTATTATTTTCTCAGGTCTGATGCCAGTAATAGCTGATATTATGAGCGAGAGAGATCCTCATGAGACCAATACATCAGTTTGTGTTTTACAGGAACTATGTGTCAGAGTTTCCTCTAAATCTCAGGGTTTTCCAGCCTAAAGATAAGAATCTGAGTGAAACACAGAGGTTTTTTTTTCACTTTTGGTACTGACCTGATCACATTTAAATACTTGCAGATTGAAAGTGACCATATCAGTGCTTGTTCTGGAAACTTATATTCCCTTAATCCCCTACAGCGTCCACAGACGAGCGTGTTCTGTTAAAGTGTTGAGAGCGACAGGCTGAAGCTCCTCCAAAGCAGCTGAGCATCAGATAGACACCTGAAATGCAAAGTGTGAGTGGAAACACCGCTGCGCCTCCCTCCCTCAAGTCTGTCTTGGACAGTTTCTTGTTAAACATTGTGCTGCCGTTCCGCTGCCCGACCACGAGCTGCAGCTGCCAGCCCCTGGCTTTGTAAAGCAGCGTTTTCCCTCCTCACAGCTGGACTGGAGCTGACCAGAGGGGCCGGCCCCGGGGGGAAAAAAGTTGTTGTACAGGCAGCACTCATGGCTTACCGCAAAATGACATCATGAGATGTGGCGAGGGAGATCTGAGTAAGGAGAAATGCATTGTGGTGGCGTGTGTGTGTGTGTATAACAGAGATAAATCCACTGCCGCCTCAGTTATTTTACACGAGACTGATGGAAGGAATTTTGGGAGATTTGCCTTCTAAAATGGGATGCATTTCCAGTTTTTTTTTTGGGGGGGGAAGAAAAGATGTGGCTGAGCAGGACGTCAGAATGGTATGCAGGGATGTTTCAATCTGTTGAATAAGGTTGGTTATTGTTTAAATTTTATCGATTGTTGTTTTATCAATTCCAACCCCTTCACCACAGATCTCGGTGACCTTCATCCTCCTTGCTCATCTTCCCCTTATGGCTAAAGTGAAAGCAGTCTGTACTAGAGGGGCCTCTCTGGGGACTCGTCTATCATCTAAAGTCTATATATAAAAGGTGAACGTCGGCTCACCTGTGTTTTGTACCGGAGACGTTGCTACTGTTGGCGTTAGCTGGATCTGGGGCGTCATTGTAGCTGGGAGAGCGCGACACATGTCGGAGCTGCTTCCTCCCTCGCACCAAACCTCCTTACTGCAGCTGTTGCATTCTGCTGTCGGTCTCTTTTTTTTTTAGTGAAGCTAAGCCAAACTTTAGAGCGTTTGCTGCGGCCCGCCACGGCCCAGGACTGGAAACAGAAGGACTCTCTTCTTCATGCTTTGTTGACGTAACAAATGAGGTGACGTTAGGTCGGCGCAGCAGGTCCCGGCAGCTAAGCGAACTGTAAAATGCTCACTGCAGGAAGCGAAATATGCAGAAAGGTAGAAACCGATATGCAGAATCAAAATGCCCGATTCATGGAAATTTGGTGCAGATTCCAACTTGGAACCGGTTCTCGATACACAACCCTACTGTGGCAAGAGATGAGATTTGGAAAAACTTTTTCTTTTCTATATATCGATTTCGATACCTCAACTCAGTATCTACCAATATCGCATAGCAATTCTATGTCGGGGCTCTTTTCCCTGAATATAAAATCCATAAACCAAACTGTGTGGAACTCAGAAAAATAGGGTTTAACTAACTTTAATCAACTGGAAGAGAAAAGAGTTTGAAGACTAGTTTTATTTTAAAAGGAAATATTAGAAACAAAAATGCATAAGCAGTTAATTAAGGTGCAGCCTCAACTGATCCACTGGTAATCTTATTACAGTCTGAATATGGTAGAAATTCATTATATTGTGCCCTTTAAAAAGACTGATGGCGGACGAACGTCTCTACTTAAGACATTGTGTGTTACAGTTATGTTAACTTGCATAATAATGATCCCAGCAAGTCGAACGAGGTAGCGTTACAGAGCAGTGATCAGAACTTTCTGAGATCCTGGGCTTTGAGACAGAAAATATGTTGGAACGTTGCTTCCTGATTGGCCTGCTATGAAGTCGCTATTTTTTACTGAAAATAAAAGCTTTTAGGGCATTTGGTATCTTTAAATGAGGAGCATACAACAACATGGAAAATGACCAACAAGGTGAAGAAGTGATGATTCATTACTTTTATTGTGACTTTTTAATATCCCTTAACGTTCACCTCAACAGGAAGGAGGCCAAAGCCAACGCACCATGTGAGCTTCTTTACAATCCAGCTCTGATGGAGCACGTTTTTCTTCTGAATGAGCAGAACGCAGCGCTCTCTTACATTCCTGCAGCGTTTTGAATAAACAGAGCTACAGCGGAGAGAAGAGAGTCACGTCCACCCTGAGCTCGCGCTCCACCGGCAGCATAACCTAATAATGTGCAAGCCATCAGGATAGAAACCAGACACAGGACTTGATCGTATAACAGAGAATGTGCCAATAAAATCTATTCTCCTCTTCTTCTTCTTCTTCTTCTTCTTCTTTTCCCCCTTTCTCTCTGAAGCTCCATATCCTGGTCTCATCCACCGGCGTCAAACTCAACATCGACTGCCAAGAAGTGGCTGAAAAGGAGATCAAGGAAGCTGGAAACACATCCAGGGATGGTTACCAGGTCCTGGGCAAGATGTCCAAGTCCATCGGCTCCAAAGGAGAATCAGCAACTGTAAGTCAGCCCTGATCCTGCAGAGTTTTACACAAACAAGAGAGCAAGAAGTGATCGGATTAAACCGTGAAGTCCCAAGGATTTTAAATGTATTTCACTTTAATTTTGTTATTTTAGAATTTGAATATGTTAATGTCCCCAATGAGGATTACGGTTCGGCAGTCTGCAAATACAACAACAGTTAGATGTAACAAAAATAAACATGATTTCAAGATATGAACCATTATTAATAAAAACGATAACATTAACTACCAGTTTCATCAAGTTTATCAGAAACTCAAGGGAGCAGATTTTATTTTCCAAGCCGCGTCATAAGCACTTAATTTTCTCTCATTACAACACAACTGAACAGCGGCCATAAGTGATAATTTTAGAATAGTTCATTTTTCAGACACTGTCGATGATTCTCTCCTCTCATTTTTATTATAAGGGGCTGTTCAGACTGAAAGAAAAGGAGAGCGCACATGTGGTGTGTAGCAAAACAAATCCATTAGCCTGTTGTCAAAGCATCATGGGAGCTATAGTTTTCGAATGCTGACACTATTTTAATAATACCCTGGTGTTTAAATGTTATGTTGCTGTACAGCACTTAACACCCCTTTAGCTCAGAATCTGGAGGGGGGAAAAAAAACTCCGGGACACAGAGTCATGGATTAAAGGTGATTAAACTGGACATACCGAGCGGTGTGTACGTTAACGTGGTTGCAGGATGACATGGTTCCTGTCTTCCCCCGGAGCTGATGGGACTTGGCTGTGCTGCGTTCTCTGCTGTTGTATTTGTCTTCTGGGAGCTGTGCAGGGTGTATCAGAGACACATGTACCACAACACCATTTCCATGTTTTCTTTTCTTTTTGGTTTCCTCTCCACAGTTCCAGCTCCAGATGTTCGATATTGTCTGCAGCTTGGGCTGGACCAGCAGGGACAGATGTTGTGACCTCCCATCTATGGTAAGGGAACCCCCCCCCCCCCCACATCCTACCTTCATGAAACACAGACATGGGGCCTTTTAAACTTAGCACATTTGATAGTCTACCAGCACCTCCACTCACCTCTTTAACCTGGAGATTGAAGATTTTCTTCCCATATATACTTTTGAATTCCATCCTGAACAAAAAAATTTTTAATTATTGGCAAAATAAAGAGTTTGTGGATTTTCAAGGCCCGTTTAGACACATGCTTTCAATGCACAGCTTGCTTTTTTTTTTTTTTTTAATGTGGCCATAGTTAAGTCATCTTGGATAAACAAGGCCAGATTTTATTTGATGCACACAATCTTGAGGTTATTCCTGTATCCACAGCAGCACTAAATACAAAAGATGCATCCAAAATCTTTAAATCTCACGCCTGTAAGTGCATTTTATCCTGTTTGTGTTTGTTTTTTAATATTTTGTAGTGCACCCTGGGCGTGTTGACTGATAACTTGCGTGATAACTTGTAGAAAACGGCCCACTTGTTCTTTCCTCACTTTTGGAACTAAAGTACGGGACAATGCTAAACTTTTTAATAACTCATTTAGTTTCAGTTCAGAGTGGAAGCAATTATAACCTCCTGACAGTAAAAAAAAGCAGATGAGTGTTTGTAGTGGTCCAGACTGCTCTCAGTGGTCAGTGTCCTTGATTTTCTTACAGTTGTTTTTCAGACTCAGCAGCAGATCAAAGCTCTGAGCAGCATAATCAGAATGGGCTTGAATCAAAGACAAATAAACAGGGTAAAAAGGACAATAGGCCGTGAGATATAATACAAAACACAATCGTGATTTTTAGATTGCTGGAAGGCAGCTTGGTTTCATACATTTGACAGAATTGCTTTTTTACAACCTGAGTATTGTTTTCTGGGTTTTCACCATCAGTCCAGTTGGCTATGGTGACATTTTACTCACCAACTTTTATAGCTACGATCAGCAGGACATGAGGTGCACAAGCGCTCGGGCAGGTTCAGCTTAACACAAATATCTTTACATGAAAATAAACGTACAAATTAACTACCCAAACTGTCTGATGTGACGTTCCTTCTAATATGAGAAGCCGCCTAGGCCAAAATTGAATACTTTGCTTGCACATACGTGTGAGTTAGAGTATGAATATGTTTGAGGGGAGGCAGGGTGGGATCCGTCATACAGTTGTTAATGCTCTTGCCTTTGGCATGGGAGACCTGGGTTTGATTCCCACTCATCTGACATTGCAGCAGGTCTGGGGATTATTGGAACATGATAACATTCTTGGTCAGATGCAGTGAGTGGGAATCGATCCCTGGTCTCCCACACGAAAGGCAAGACATTTGCGCATATCTATACATACTAACTTATGCACGCATACTCACTCACTCTCATACTCAAAATCAAAGTTTACGACTGCACCTCTTCTACCTGCTGATGTTTGATTATCATCTTATAGAGATTCAACTTACTATATGCCGCCTCGCGTGTCACCTGAGCTCCTTCTGACCACACCCACAGAGGTTTAACAAACTATGAAGGGAGTTCAACTTCAGTCAGATTTAACTCGGTTATCAAGGAAAGTCTAAATAAAATTGTGGTGTAGGGGGGGGGGGGGGGTTGTCAAGGAACCACATGGCTTTACTTTGCAAGGCTGCAGCATCCCACCACAGATGCTGCTGCTTGCAGTGGAAAATCAAATTATACCACCCAATTGGATTTAGCAATAAGAAAATGCTTTCAGCTCACAATCATTACATTACCATCTGCATCAGGACTTTCGAGACATTGTCGTGGATCGGACCAATTCAGTAGAAAACAAGTGAGTGATTTGTCGTTAATAGTTCTCATCGTTAACAAGGAATACAGATGAACATGAACAACATTTTTACAGCATTGTAGGAAAGTTCCCTTCTTTCTTTACCCTTCACGCATCAACCCCTATGGTAGAGGGGACGAAATCTGGTGTTTCTCAAGACCACTGCGAGGCTAAAAACAGGGGAACATTTGTTTGCAGGCAGTTTTAATATTTTGGCATAAGCTACAGTACGAGATTTTTAAATGCAGCACAGCGCAGGCTGTTGTTTAGTGGCTGCCTGGACTCTGGCCTTTCTCAATGTGAAGGTTTCTCACTTCAGTCCCAGCAGAGATCTCCGGAGACGCCGTAACAAACAAAGCTTTGTCTGAGTGTAGCACGTCTGCAGTTGGACGGCCAAAAGATTTTGAAAAGGACTCCGCTCTGGTGGATTATTATCTCAATTGCTGCAGAGCGAGGACAGCTGCGTGATTGGGCTGTTTTGCTGACAATTATTAAATGATCCAAACTGAGGAGCTCAGTGTGGAAATATCTTCACCCTAACAATTGAACTGATGCGTCTACAAACATTTTTAGACCTTCTAGCTGGTGCTCTAAACCCTGCAACACAAGTCTAGATAGTTACTATTACTTCCACTCATAAGGAGAATATGGAACAAAGACGTACACTACCGGTTTTAGAACAGCAGACGTACAAAATTAAGCAGCAAACTGCCAAAGTAAAAAGACACATTTACACCACCAAAACTGAGACATTTTCAAAGATAATTACAAATAAATGAGTGAGATTTGTTCATTATTTCACTGTAGGATCGACTGATGACCAGCTGCTCTGTCTTCCTTCTTTAATGTTATATATAACGTATAAAATATAGTACAAATAAAGTTCTGGAGGGTGTATTAACATGCTGTTTCGAGGTGTTTACACAGCGGGACACCTGTAGAAATGTGTTGCATCAACTTTCAAGGCTTCATTTCCTTCTACTGCTGCAGAATAACTTGGCGTTGTTAACTCATTACTTGATCCCTGTAAATTGTATCTCTCTGAAATTTATGTTATGGCAGAAAATTGTGTCCTCTTAACATTTAATCTTTTATGTATCTTTTAATATTATCATACTATACTCCTTATGTTAGCCTGTCCACATTTACTAGGGTTCAGGTCAGAGCTGCGAGATTGTTTTGGTGTTTTCCTCTCTTGTTGTTCTTCTCCTCTCCTGGAATGTTCATTCAAGGCCGAGAGAGGATCTCTGTTCCCCAAAACATAGAAACCTAGACTGTGTAAATCATAATACATCCCTTTGCTCGGGGCAAGACGCCCTAGGCGGCAGGTCTCTGGACCGGCTGGATATGTGTTTTAGTACTTCTCTGAAGAATTTATTAACAAAAGAGAATAAACAAAGACAACGGTTGGTTGTTACTTAATTGTTTAATCCCTCACCAGCAAGACACAATTTCCACAATAACTGTCTTTACCTTTTTTAGTTATTATGTAGCAATGGAAGGAAATGAAGCCTTGAAAGTTTGTTGTTTGTTTGTGTCAGTGGAGAATCCTAAAAATAAGCATGTCTAAAATCCAGAAAAACCCAAACTTATTTTTGCTAAATGACTTCCTCATGTTATCGTGAAGAAATCAGTTTATTCTTCAATTAAATTACCGCAAGCAAGTTGAGACTACTTAAAAAGAAATTCAGTAGCCTTTTGCTCATTTTTCTATAAAAATGCATTTCCCAGAAAGCCAATGTTGTTGCTAATGTGTTAATTTTGAGCGAAGAACAAAACTGGGACGTTTACTATGAACGAAACTGAACGTCGCCTCTTGTCTAAAGCTAAACTGCTGATGAACACTGAGACCCCAGTCTTTTCATTTAATGAACACCACACCAGATTGAAGAAGCACAATTTTGTTTTTTTATTTTAGTTCCCAACCATTTTTCCTGAACTGAACGCCAAATGTAATGTCACTTGGAGTTTACCACCAGCCAAATATCACGAGTGATGCTTAATAACCGCCCCATGGAACTGAAGAAATGCAGTCAAGTTAATTATCACTAAACTTTCCCAAGAAATTTACATTTGTAGGATCCAGATTATACAAAATCAAATGTGCGATTAATGTTTGGCACCAACAGTTAATCATTATTGATGAACAGACTAAAGAGTCCAACACCCTAGGATATCACATTTTTATGTCAATAACACACTCAAGGAACTGGAACCAGTAAATGTTTCACATTTGTTCTTGATAAATGACTTAAACAATCGTTTTCTGCATCATTTCATGTCGTATTCTGGTTGGTCGCTGATAAGAGGTTGCGGTCGCGTTGGGAGAACTTAGTCCTGAACTTGTCACTCAACTCTTTGTTCGTCAAAGCTCTGAATCCGTCTGAGCGTCTCGGTGTATTCCAGGACCAAAGTTTATTAATAAACAAACCTTTTTAAGTTTAAGTGAGAAAATCAGGTATTTAACTTTCAGTTTGTAGTTTTTAGTTCTTCATTTGAAAGGAGGACTGCTTTTATCCGTCTAACTTGACACAGCATCCGCTTCGCCGGAAGACTCTTTCTGGGCGTCCTTAAGAGTCCTTCTCTCCAGGAGGTTGCGGTTTTAAGATTCCTTAACTATTTTCTTGAGGTTTTACTTTCACAAAAGCTTCATTTCATTGTCGTGCTGAAATCTCTGAACCAGAAAACAACCCCCTCCTCCCTCCTACTGGAAAATCATCCAGGGTGCCGTCACTGTGGCCGTAGATTTGTTCTGGTGCTCTTTGTCGGTGCGGCGGCTCCAGAAAACATCCCCTGACGGCATCTTGGCTCTGCTCTTTGTCTTGTGCAACAGTTTAACCTACATGAATGGTGTCTGAACTGTTGACCTCTGCAGTGAACAGCAACACTGGGAAATATTTCTCAGGGGTAAACCGTGACAGACATTTATAATATGGTGTTACACTAGTTCAAAATGTGTTTGGAGCATTTTTAAAAGAAACCCTTCAGATCTGCCGGACTGCTTTCTTGTTCTGGACACTTTTTAACAGTTTGTCAGTGACTGTTAATGATTTCAACCGTGACTGCATGAGTCATCTGCTGCTAATGAAGTGACATGGTCGCTGTTGGATGTTAAAACTCCACTCCAGATCTAATGTTAAATTTTCTTTGGCTCGTCACACTCGGTCTAAAGGTTCACTCTGTGTTTCTTTCTCCACCAGAGAGACGAGCTGAAGTGTCCGTCTCTTCCCAACTCCTGCAGCTGTACCTCAGCGGGCACCGGGCTGCCAGGGACTCAGGGATCGGTGGTAAGAGTCCCCTGAATCCGTCTTTCTGATTGCCTGTCTGTCCTAAAAAACATGGTCTGTAACTTGTTATTTACAGAGGCAGGGGGTCACTATAAGTTCAGCACAGTTATTTGAGTATTTCCATTTTGGATAAATTTTCTTCACTACATTTCAGATTCAGACTTTTTTATTTGACAGCTCAACCATGTCCTCTACAAATAGTTAGTTTTGGTTGATACACTATGTCTGGATTATGTTTACTGTCTTAGACCTCACTGAATCTTAGGTGGCCGTGCAAAGTGCAGGACTTTGTCCCACTTGTGTTCAGGTTTAGGCACTCTCCCCGTAACACTGTCAGACTCTAAGTATCAGAATCGATGCAGCAGAACCAGAGTGAGTGTCTTTTTTTGTGTTTGTTTTTATTCCACATTACCCAGAGTGCGACTGGACCGCAGACAGTTGGGTGAGAAATTGTGGTTTGTAATGCTAGTAGTGGCTAATGTAGCCTTTAGCCTGCAGCAGAGATGAGCAGTCTTCAATCAACGATGAAGTGACATCACTCGAGGACATTTATTTATCACACAGCTCCCTCTGAGACAATAAAAGCAATAGATATGCGTTAGAACTCCCCAACACCTTGAAGCTCACTTTGATGTAGCGCTGCAGCTATCTGTTTTAGTAATCGAGTATTCTGCCGATTATTCCATCGATTCTTCGAGTAATCGGATAAGAAATACTCTTGCTTGGCGCCCCCTGGGTACTATATCTATACTAATATCACTGTAATGTTACAACCCAAACTCACGGACTAACCAGTCAGAGAACAAAAACAACAAATGCATGTTTATTACAACTAAGAACTTGTCGTGTTACCGAAGACGCGCTGGACAGAGTTGAGGTTTTCTTTTAGCCTGAAATAATCCCAGATCTCGGGCACGTTCTTTTTCTCTGACCTGTCTCTTTTTCGCCCCGCGCTATTTTCTCTATCTTCCTCCATTTTGCAATCACGTCGCCTTCACTTGCCCACAGCATAAGCGCGATGTGAGTCAATAATAATAGTCTGTGCGAAACGGTGCGCTGTGTATAGGTATATGGATTCAACAAAGCTTTGCATCTATGCTTTTTAGTAGTTTCCCTTTGAGGAAAGATTGTGTTTTGTTGAAATATTGAAAGCGTTGACTATTTTAATTATTTAATAATTTCCTGAACCTTTAATCAAGTGCTTTGAATTGCCTAAACAAAACCATGGAAACGGTAATTGTGCTTTAGTCCCCACCAGCAGATATTGTAGGAAACGTTAACCGCGAACCTTTTGGAGATCATCAAGAACATTTCCACATTATGTTGATAAAAACAAAACAGAGTTGCATCACGTTGCTTATCAACCTTTTGTTGTTAATTAGCGGTGTGTATATATACGTAAAGCCGGAGCTGCACGTTACTATTTAACATTCAACAAAAGATAAAAAAAAAAAAAAAAGCCTGACTTGTTTCTGGTGGAGTTTTGCATTATTAAAACAATGTGGCTGAACCTGTGGAGAAGCATGTGACCCTTTGTGGGCTTCTCAAGCTTTTAGTCTTCCGTTACATCTAAACTTGTGGATTTTAACATTCTACCCGGGATTGTTATCGGAACATTGTGATATTACTACTTGCACATATAAAAGCTCTCCTTTGTCAGGTTATTTATGGTTTATATACTTGTATGTTGTACAAGGGAAAATATTGCGCCCTGAAGCACATTCACCATGGGAATCTTCTTTGTAATCCCTCATAAAATCTTTAAAAGGGGGGGAGAAGATAAAATGTGGTCCAGCACGTCGAAGGCCGGCCTGTCTGACAGCTGATGGAAAAGCCTCCCCTCCTCCCACTAATATACCGATAAGTGCAAGTAGTATGGTGGTGGTCTGTGTTTCTTATTGTCAGCAAATCCCACGAAAAGACCAAAACCAACAACATGTTTGTCTGTCTCATCTGACTTCCTGTCTGTGGCTCTCAGCTCCGAGCCCATCGGTTCCTACTGAAGACATAGATCTTTAAAGAACAGCTCACACATCAGTAAAATATAGAAATGTCACCAGACGTATTGCCTCACTAAATGAGTTCAGAGTGTGTATATTCTCACACTTAAGCTTTTAGGACTGGATACAAGATGAATAGTTGTTAAAGGCCCTAAACCTATTTTCTCAGGCGGTTTCTTGCTGTGAGTGCTGGAATCCTGCATGAACACACTATTTTCTCCAAACAGTTCAGTTCGCGGGATGTTTTTTCTGGGTCACCGTCAGTCAAATCTGATCCTGTTGATGATTAACTGAAGTTTAAGAGTTGATAAATAACCCCTAAAGAGATTTTTGTGACTTGATTACTCACATAGGAGAAACATTTAAAGTTTAAATACTTGAGAGCAGGTTTTTTTTAGGTGGCTTTAAAGCCCCTGGTATTTGTCGGAGTTGACAGATGCACCTTCGGTCTGCTCTCTTGTCTTTGTTGTGTTAACATGACAAATGTTCCTCCTCCTCCTACTCAGGGTGCCCCCGGCAGCAAAGGTCCCCGAGGTGAAAGAGGAGAGGCCGGTTCTCCTGTAAGTACCCTTTTCTCATTTTTAAAACTTGACTGAGCTGGATCAGACTATCAGCCCTCAATGAAAACAAAAGATTGTTTAAAGTAGAAAAGCTTTGAAGAGGGTCAGAACATCTGATTCCACTTATTGAATGTGTGTTTTTGCCTTTTTCCCCTCCCTGATACGAAGGGAAGGTTCGGTTCGATCCGAGCGGCAGCATTCCTCACCTCCTGTTGGATGTACTTAAACTGGGCCGAGAGAGATCCAGCAACAAATTCCTCCTGTGTTTAAATATTTCTTATCCAACCTTTCTTTTATTTACTTACAGGGGCCGATCGGCCCGCGTGGAGATAACGGACCACCGGGGCCCATGGGTCTGCCCGGCCCTCAAGGACCCAGCGGGCTGTCGATTCCAGGAGAGGCAGTAAGTCTATAAACACACCTGACTCCCTGCTCTGAGCCACACGGGTGATGTCTTTTTTTCAGCAACTGAACATAAATCCCAGGATGCGTCGGCACACGGGAGCGGGGATTATTTGATTTATTATGAAGGGAATTTAGAAGCTGGGGAGTATCTGTGGCAGAGATTCACATTCCTTCATGTCTGAGGGGAAGACGTGAGACCAGAGAGAACCGAGACCTCAGTATCACGGGATGTTCATAAATCCTCTCTAGAAAGGTCACACAAGATGGAAGCGGTAAAGTACTGTCCTTAAGTATCTGTACTGCCCCTGAGTATTTCCATTACGGACGACTGTCTACTCTGTACTCCACTGCATAAATTTAACAGCTGTAGCTACTTGTTACTTTGCAGATTGAGATTTTAACAAGCGGAAACCTCCGTGGTTGATAAATGAAGCCCAAAAAAAAAAATGAAGTGCCAAAAACTGCAGTTCCTTGAACGGCCACTTAAGACCGGCTCCAAGAGCGAGTCAACCCCCATATACCCCCGTGTTAAAATGCCCAAAATGCAGAAATAAACATGTTTACAGCCTGGTCTCTCTCTAGCTAATCTCACCATCCATGACAACTGTGCGGGTTGTAAATTTCTTTTTATAACTCACCTGTTCAAGTGTCCAAGATTTAGAGGACGATATCTGGAATAAATAATACAAATAAGAATTTGCAACCAGCAGCACTCTATAACTTATAATAGTTTATAATAAAGCATCCAACCTGGCATGATGCGTCTCAGGTGATGCAGGATGATCTTGAGAGAACGCCACGTTAGAGTTGAGGGTCACATGTAGAGCTGCAAGGATGAATCCATTAAATTAATTTACACCCATTTTGATTATATATTAATCAGTTAGTAAATGTGAACATGTCCTGGGTTCTTTCCTCCTATGTCACAGTAATCTAAATGTCTTTGGGTTGTGGACAAATTAAGACATTTGAGGGCGTCGCTTTGGGAAACACTGCCAATGTTTTTGTCTTACATTTCATAGACTAAACAACAAATAGATTAATCCAGAAAATAATAGACAGATTAATCGACACTGAAAGATAATAGATTACTTTTTGGCATCCTTGCGAACTAGGCTAATGTTAATGTTACTGCCTTCTGGTTGAAAATGTCATCAGAGCCTGTCGAAGCTTGTTTGCAGCAGTGGTAGCTCATGTCCCCTTTGGTCAGGTGACCTTCGACTGAAGCAATGTTGCTATGCGACCTTTCCTTCGCAGAAAAGAGCTTATTTGGATCTCTTTTAGCTTAAGGGTAACCTCCCCAGAGCCCTTATTGCTTTCTGATGGGAACTTTTAGACAACAGGACGACGCAGAGAAAGAGGTGAACTTTTAACTTTTTTTCCTCAAGGAGTGTGGCCAAACTACACAGACGCCATTTACACCTGCCATTAACATGGAGTCTGGATCTGGATAAGAA
This sequence comes from Micropterus dolomieu, assembly GCF_021292245.1. Classification (NCBI taxonomy): domain Eukaryota; kingdom Metazoa; phylum Chordata; class Actinopteri; order Centrarchiformes; family Centrarchidae; genus Micropterus; species Micropterus dolomieu. The sequence continues at coordinate 26,029,861 of NC_060159.1, read as the reverse complement.
AGAATGCAGGTGTAAACGCAGTCTGTACATTTTGACTTTAAAGAAACAAATCCCGCCCAGAGATTGGGGGGAAAGAAAAAAAATCACTTTGCTCTGCTTGCTAGCAGCAAAAGTCTAGCAAGTCTTGAATGTGAAAGTAGAAGTGGGGTCATTAGAGGATCCATATAAAACCATGAAGTAGTATGAAAAAGATAATGTGACAAGCAAATGAGAACGCACGGCAGAGAGTTTTTATATGTTGGTGTTTTGTAACATGTTTCATCTGAATGTCGTGTTACGGATCTCTTCAGTGTTCGTTCATGTTGTTGTTGTTTTTTCTGCCTTTAGGGCCGCCCTGGACCAAAGGGAGACCCCGGTGACTCTGGATTACCTGGACAGAAAGTAAGTGCAGCTCTGGTCTGAAAAAGGGTTTTGGGGATTTTAAACAGGAAACGGGGATAATTCACACTTTGACTACTACTCTGGCGTGTGGCCGGACCCTGACGGGTTTCCAGCTGGGGAGGATTCAGAGAAAAGAGAGAGGGGAGTCCAGCTCTCTGCACAAGGTTTAGGAATATTACTTTTAAATTAAATTTCTGCAGAGAACGAGCCAAGAACAAGTCACCTTGATTAACAGCGTTGGTTAAGTGTTGGCCTGCGGTCAGCGGCTACATCCTCCTCTTAATGCAAGTTGTTTTATCTGAGAATATACGAGGAGCTGCGGTCCAACCTGAGATATCCAGGGCTAGGAAGAGAAAAATGACACCTAAGCTTATAAAGCAAGACTTGGCCTGAAAGTAAAGAACATCACGGGTCACTGTTGAAGCATTGAGTCATCTTAAGTGATTTAATACGAGGAGCTGTTTCGATTTCTTCCTGAAGTGAAGGCCCTCATATGTAAGGTTCCTCCAGTTACTTTAAAGCTTTTCTCTCCCACCAGCACCTTTTTTATTTATTTTTTTTATACCTGAATACTGCAGCATCAGTCAGGACGTTGCATGCCAGTGTTGTACGGTTTGAGATTCCTAGACTTCCTGATAGAAGTATCACATGTTTAACGAAGAATGACGAAAACAAATCAAGTTCTCAAATACGCGGTGCTTTGTCTGACCGGTCTCCTCAAGCACAGCCTAAGGTCAGGTCACATTTAGGATTTCATTGCAGTTGAGGTCACAAGAGGGCAAACGAAATGCCGCAGGGACTGAAAAAAGAAACCTCTTGTCAGTTACTTCCTGTCACTTTAAGCCTTGAGATCCCTCAGTGGAGATCTGCGCCATTAAATCTGTTAACAGCTGCACTCGCAGGTAAATACTAAGTGCCCTCCTCTGACCTGTGGAGTCATGTTTGTTTTACTTACTTAATTTAAACCTTGGGGTTTTTTTCTTTGCATAGCTGTTTTACATCCTGCAGATTGGAGTTTTAAGTGCTAAAAGATTTCTTAAAAGCAGAACGGCAGTAGAGATGAATGTAAAGAATAACAGAGGTTCAGAGTGCAGGTTGGTGCGCCATTAATGCCCAAACACGATCTACTCGGATGTGACTGACAGTTGCTCAGCCTCAACTCAAATAGAGAGCAGCTTCTCTAACGTCAGCGGAAATGATTATAATTTTATTAAATATAAAAAGTTGTTTGGAAAAACTATAGCGTAGCCGGAGACAGGAATTTCTGCCTGTCGAACAAGCGGTTTTGGTTTGAAAGCCCTCAATTGGTTCAACTTTCCTCTGCGTCTGTGTTATTTTGGTTTGACTGATGTCTTTATGCGTCGTCCAGCTGGAAACAGAAGAAGACGCTCGTGCCTGTTAGTCAGGTGAAGGATGACAAAATAGACTTTCAGACAGCTTTCAGTAGAATGATGACTAGTTAGTCCGTATGAGGTGCTTTGTGTGACCGGTCTCCTCCAGCACAGCTTAAGGTCAGGTCACATTCAGGATTTGATCGCAGCTGAGGTCATGAGAGGGCAAACAAAATGCTGCAGGGACTGAAAACTAACCCCTCCACTCAGTTTCCTTCTGTCACTTTAAGCTCTGCGTCATTAAATCTGTTTACAGCCGCAGTCAACAGGAAAATACTATAAGTCGCCCCCCTGAACTCCTCTGACCTGTGGAGTCATGTTTGTTTGACTTCCTTAATTTCAACCTTTGTGGATTTCGAAAGAATCCCCTTTTAATGAAGAAGCTTTTCATTCTTGGATGGATAAAAAAAAAAGAGATCTCTTTTCTTTACATCCAGCAGGTTGGATATTAAATAGCTTGAAGACTTCTTAAAAGCAGATGTTCAGAGTTCAGGTTAGTGAGCCATCAATGCCAGAACACCGTCTAGTCAAATGTGACAAAAAAAAAATCCTAATTTAGGGTTTCCCCAGACACTGTGCAGCCTTGTCTGAAATATGGAGCACGTTCTCCAACATCAGAGGAAATAATTACGCTTTTATGAAATATATAAGGCGTCAACCTTGGCCAGGAACCCATTAGATGTGCTCCTGAGAGATCAACCTATCTGTGGTCAAGGTTCAATTTAAGTGTAATTGCACAGCCTGGTGGAAGATTATAGTCGGAAAGCCTGAGAGAGAGAGGGGTGCACTTAAGTGCTTGCACTTTGTTTGGCTATTTCCATTTCTGATTTTACTGTGCAGATCAAGGCATGACAACTTCAAGACCCCGTCTTTACCTGGTGCTAGAGGAGGTCAGCGTGTTTAGTTTCGGTGACACAACGCAGCAGCTCTCTCTGCATGTCAGACAGGCAGAATCTGTGTTTGTGTAACAGTTATTTTGGTTTGACTGATGTCTTTATGCGGTCGGGCAGGCTTCATAATGTTACAGCCATAACCAGGAAAATAAAAGGTTATTGGTGCCACCTATTGAGGTTTCACCAGTTAGTCCAACAGCTCGATTAACGGACTGGAAGAATTTGACCTTTAGGGACAAAGAGTTTGTTTACAAGGATCAAGCCTGTGAGCTCTCAGATAGGAGGCTGTAGCCCCCCCCCTCCCTGCAGAGCTGCACACTGTGGAGTCATGGTTAAGACTGATTAATCAGCTCTTTATTCAAACAAACCCTCAGACTGGATCTCCACGTGGATGGCGCTGATGGAGCGGGCAGTGCTGCAGGTGACCATGCTGGAGCGGATGCTATAGCAACATGCATTTAATGACTTGCAGACCAAGCGGGTCCTGGTTTATAATGGCCAATAAAACTGATCTGGAATATATTACGTCCCCTGTAAATCTTACGCAAAGGCATCAAAGACCAGAGAGGATTGGCAGTAAAAATAGTGAGCAGGGTTTCTGAGCAAATGAGCGCAAAAAGGAGATTTACTGTGGACAGGCAGAAATGCGGCGCTGAAACAAACCGGTTTGTTCGGTCGGAGCAAAGGTGATCTTTTTTTTTAGTTAAGCAGGAAGGTGAAACGGGCTTTGAGTTGTTTTCTTGCATGTTTGCAGGGTTCACCTGGAACTCCTGGTGCCGCCGGCCCGATCGGACCAGCTGGAGTTAGGGTGAGTACGGACAGGCTGGTTTTAATGGCAACCATGCTCTCTGGATTCTTTAAACATGAAAAGTATCTGCACCGTTTTTCACTCTTGATCTCGTATTTCCAGGGCCCTCCAGGAAAAGAAGGACCGGCTGGACCCAGAGGCCCCGCAGGGCCCATGGTAAGAGTTTTTAACGGTTTGTTGGGAGTTCAAGCTTTGACGCGTGTACACCTGGGAGCTGCTTCCTGCGCTGTTGGCCGGTCTGTAAGGCACGTAAACCCGGCTGAAGCGATTTACTAAGCATTTAAGTGCCTTGCTCAATGACGAATAGTTTCAGAGAGGAGAAACGTGACTTGTTTATTTTCTCCACCCAGATTTTAACAAGCTGAACTCAAATGATCTGATTCTCGATTTTAACAAGACGGATGATTTTCAAGATCTGTAAAGGGCTTTGATGTTTGTTCATCCTTTTTTTGTGATTCATTAGGGGATTTTTTATTGAATGTGATAACCATTATATCCAAACTGTTGTTTTCTGGCTTGGTCTTCTGACCCAGTGGTTTTCTGTTTCCTTACAGGGACCTCCAGGATCTCCAGGAATACAAGGTGCTGCAGGAAACCCAGGAAACCCTGGAGAATCTGGCTCTCCTGTGAGTGTCCTCACTGCCATGCCGTCTTTGTGTGACTTGAAATGTTTTTTTTTTTTTCCAGACACTAAACGGATCTGATTTTCTGTTTTTAGGGTTCTGTCGGTCAAAAGGGAGACAAGGGCGAGAGAGTGAGTAAACTTTAAATTCTTTCAAACATCTTAGAAGCTCAAGAACGTCATACATAACAACAAGTTTTAATCTGAAGTGAGGACCTACTTGAAGAAGCTACGGCAAGAAAACGAGTCATTCGGGATATAAATACCTTGTGGCCCAATGTGGCAAAAAACATGTTCCTGTTTCAGTGTTGAGTTTTAAGATAACAAGACAGATTTATCTGATTGTTTTAACCCATCGTAAGCTAAACTACTTGTTGGGACAGCATTGTTCTGGAGGACTCACAGTACAATCCTAACGGTCCTACAAGGCCAAAAACATCAAATCTTACGAAAGGAGGAATCAGTGTGCAGGTTTTTTTTATTTAAAAAGTCTTCAACTTCATCATGGTTTGATTAAAAGGGGAAAAAAACACACCTGCGCTTTAATACAACTAGACATGGGAAGACGCTCCAGATTTACAATATACTGTAAGACAGAAACTGTAGATCAATCAATACAGAGAGCGAAACACAGAAGTAATGAAAAGGAAGGAAACCTGCGACCACGATAAAGGGAACTAAGTTAACTTATTCTTGAGCCAATAAACATTTTACAGTAAAGGAAACTCTAACAAAAATCAGGGAACATTTTGTCGAAGTTTGGTATAAAATCTTTTGTCCGTATCGATCTTAAAATCTTTCCTCTTTGTACCCAGGGCGACTTTGCTCCTCAGAACATGATGCGAACCATCGCCAGACAGGTTTGCGAGCAGCTAGTAAACGGTAAGTAGAACATATTTCCCTTGAACTGCATTGGAAATGTTTCTGGCACTGTAAAACGGCCAGACTCCAAAATAGGCTCTTGTCTTTCATGATGCAGTAACTCTGCCACTGACCGTTATGTTCCCCTCTCTCCTCCTCTGCTGCTGCAGCACAAATGACTCGCGTCAACACGTTACTGAACCAGATCCCCAACGGCATGTACCGCAGCAATAGCCCCGGCCCTCCGGGGCCTCCCGGATCCCCAGGCAGGCAGGGACCCCGCGGAGAGCCGGGCCCCACAGGAAGGAACGGTTTCCCAGGAAGTCCAGGTTTACCCGGCCAGCAGGGAGAGAGAGGTACGACACATGAGCGGTTAAAGAAATAACACTGACCTGGAATGATTTGTAGGATGGGAGCACAGTGATGATTTACACGGCAGCAGGTTTATTTAAAAATCACAAAACCGTCACAAGATGCTAACGAGGCCTGGCTTTATCGGGAAACACCTCTGTTTTCGTATCACCAAAGCATAAAACCAAATCACATATGAGAAAACACTGACGACCGAGGGTAAAGCTGCATGGAGCACAGTTTATCATACTAGAGGAGGAGGCTTATTTGAAGAGCTCTTATGCAGCAGTTTGATGGTGCTGATACTTTATATCACTTATTCCAAAAAAAACAAAACAATCACTTGTGTTTACAGGACGAGGATTAAAAACTTAAGTGATTCTTGCCAGTTGCAGTAAACATGCTGGAGTTTGTGCAGAAAGAGATCAACACCTAAGTGCAGAGAAACACTATCCGGACAGTGACATGGTTTTTATTACTGTTTTGGCTTCTTCAGCTCTTTGAATGGGACATGAAACAACAATGACTATGAGGTTAAAGTGCCTTCAACTTTAATTTAAGGGTGTTTACATCCCTGCTAAGTGAACAGTGGTTGTATGAGTTGGAGCCAATGATCCTTAACGCACAGAGAAAGCAATCAAAGACTTTTTAGGCCCGAACAAATCCCCCAAAACAAGCAGGGAGTGAAGCCGGCCAAATATTAAACATCTTTACTTTATATTTATTTAAATTTACACAAAACAATCTGCCTGTGTATAAAGAGGTTAACTGTTCATCTGATGTGGATGTAAACGTCCTCAAGAAAAGCAGAAACAATTTTAACGTCACTGTCCTAACGCACTCCTCTTTCAACAAAGACAAATCATTGTACAAACAGCCGATTATGAAACTTAAAGTTTCATTTAAAGCTTTTTCTGTTCGCCTTCGCCATGTAGCTTAATACCGAGCAGCTCAAACTGGTTTTAAAGGTAGACCTTTAATTATAGTAACTTCTGTCTCGTATGTAACCCGAAGAAAAGATCTTATTCAGCCAAAAAGTAGGACTGGTTTGGACACTACCAATTAATGCTATTTAATAGTTTAATTCTGCACATCAAGTGTTGTTTTACATCAGTGCAAGATCCTGATTATTAATCAAATCCACTGCAGGTTTTGAACCTCCAGCTGTTTAGCAGACATAAACCTGATCTTGTGTTTCCTTCAGGTCCTGCAGGAGAGAAAGGCGACCGAGGAGTGTCAGGAGTCGGACAGAAAGGGCCGCGAGGGCCCCCTGGTACGTCTCCAACATTAAAATCTAAAAACTAGAGTTGTGCCTCAGAATTGTCCAATGAGAGTCCAAGGTATCTGTAGTCGGCTAATGGGCTAAACCAAAGGTATGACCCGACCGTTTAGCAACCACGCAATCTGAAATTCAGCCCTCAAGGTGCCTTCAGATGAGTGGTGGCTGTAATGTGAGCTGATGCTCCGTGAAGTTTGTTGTATTTTTTTTACATTGGATAGGCAGCAGCAGGGTGAAACTTTAGCTACATCCGATCCGATGAATCCGATTAACAAACAGTTGTAGCAGTGAGGGTACAGTGGGTGGATAGCTGCAGCTTGCAGTGTTTGGTACTAAGTATTAAATAGTTAATTACCTTAAAACTTCAATCACTGAACTCACTCTGCCTGTATTTAGGACAGGCCTTTCATTCCTTTCGCACAAAATTCTCGCTCATGTGTAATATTTTAAACAGTATAAATATTACTTTTTTTGTCTCTTTTGATTACCATACTTTTAAATCTGAACCACTGAACTGTGAAGAAGATGATGTGTAGCATGTCCATATTGACAAAAGTTTAAACATTTATATTGGTATGCGCAACCTAAGGAGCTTAGAACGAGCTCAAGCGGGTGACCTGGTGGGCTTAAAGAGGTTTTATACATCCAAAGAACTTCCATAAAAGCCAGACCACACTTCTAATTGAGGCCTGTGTTTATTTGTCAAAACGTGTAGCCTCATCAGGCCAGTAAAAGAGAAAGCTGTCTAACTGGAACTCTGCTTTTAAAGTTTTACGGTACTTAAAACGGTGGAAGAAAATCAGATCTTTTACTTCAGTAAAAAATAGCAACATCACACTGGTACAAGGTACAAAAGTACACTATTATAGTTATAGCTGGTCGATGTGGAGCTCATTTTAACTACGATACTTTCCATCTGTTATACTAGTTGGTGATTTAACCCTTTACTATACCATTTTCAAACACAGGTTTGCTGTTAAAAAAAAAATAAATAAAATTTAAAATGATATAAAATAGAGGAAAGCAGCACATCTTCATATTTGAAGAGCTGGAACTAGAAAAGATTTGGAGATTAGTTTTAAAACAGGAAATGGTAAGCTATATTATTAATATAGTGACACCTTAGATCAAAAAAATTAAATACTGGCTCAAATATGATAATCTAACTTTAAAGCTGATCATTTTTGTTTGTTGATTGCTGGTGAAGATGTGAACGATTCAGCCACCTCACACCTGTAAAATTAGCTCCTACATCTGTTTCTCGCTGTGGTTGGTATGGTGATGTGACAAGCCGTGGTGGCAAAAATACCTAACCGTCATCAACCGCAGCTCGCCGTCTTAAAGCACCTTTAAATGGAAGCAGGTGGAGGCGTATCGCTGAAACTTTAAGGTTCAAATCCTGCAATGTTAGAATCTGAACCAACATCTTAGACAAACACTTTCAGGACGTCACTTCACCACAAAACGCTGCAGCTTGTCCTGCAAAAATCAGCTCAAACAACAACCACAAAATCATGATGTCATCCCGCCTGGAGCCTCAGAGAAGCTCCAGCTAATCACACATCCAATCCGGCCCGGCCGTAATCCAGCAGCCGACTACACCAAAAAAAAAAAAAAAAAGGTTTCCTGAAGCAAACGAGGTCAAGTTGTGGAAGCTGTGGGAGCAGAGTGGAGCAGTGAGGGAACGGTCCTGGAGGAGGAGGAGGTTCATTCACAACACATGCTGAGGAGGACGGCGAGGGGGAGACAGACCGGCAGGGAAACTTTCCAAGCCGGCTTTGTCCGTGTCTAGACATAACGCAGAGGGAGGAAAAAGGATCAGCAGATTCTGCCTTTTCCTCCCCCCCCCCCCTCCTCTCTCACAGTTTACCTTCTTTTATTTCTATGTTCCAAATGTTGTGCCCGAGACTTTCAGTGACAGATTTATAAAAAACAAAACAAGTATTATGTTTCCAGCTGGAGTTTGAGCACAATGAGCCACAATTATCGGGTTTGCTTCAGAGACCACGAAGCACAGCCTGGGGTATCTTTTACTTTGCTTTACAAGAATAAACTTGAATTCTCACTGAATGAATCAGAAATAGCTATGAACTGTTGGAGAGAGTAAAAATGTCTTTGCTCTGCAGCGTTTCCATCATCTGTCAAATTTAAGTTACTGATAGATGGAAGTATTTAGAAAATGTAGATGAAAGTTTCTGTCTCCTAACATCTCTACTTCAGGTCCAATTACAAGTTGGTGCTGTAATATAGAGGGCTACAACTAACTTATTGTCATTAATTTAATCTGTCAGTTATGTCTATACTTTAAAAAGTCAGTAAATAGTCACAATATCATAAACCTAAATTTAATGATGCGAAATTTCCTTTTTTTGTCCAACCAACATCCCAAAATCCAAATATTTCTACTTTATTATCATATAAATGAAGAATGAGAAGCTGAAGGTTTCAAATGTTTGGCCTTTTTGTTTCAACAATTTATTCAGTTCATCATTGTTGGGTCATGGTATTTCAGTGCTAGTACCACGTGCTACGCTAATAAGATTTAAAAACGAAACAAACAAAACATTATTTTGACTGTTAAGTTGTCGTTTAGCTAAGAATGCAATCTTACTGACAAATATCTTAAATATTCCGTTTTAACTGATTTATACTCTGCTCACAACCTTTAGCACAAGGTGGAACCACATTTGAAGGGAAATTAAAAGCTATGAAATATTTTAGTGCCTGTTTTTGAATGTATAAATGAAAAGCCTGCATCCTCATTTGATTAACAGCCGTCGTATCAGCACCAACTTTCCAACTGGCACAGAGAAACTGTGATTAATCATAGACAATTCAGCACTTAACAGTATAAATCTGACTTATTCCCTCTGGTATGTCCTTGTGATAGGTTACTGATCTAAATGAGTCTTTATTTTTCCCCAACAGGTCCACCAGGAGAAAGCCGGACAGGCCCTCCTGGCCCTTCAGGCTCTGCCGGACCTCGTGGTCCCCCCGGACGTCCAGGATACGCCGGAGTCCGCGGACCCCCCGGACCTCCTGGATACTGCGACTCTTCTCAGTGTGTCGGTATTCCTTACAACGGGCAAGGATACGGAGGTACGTATAATGAACTGCACAGGATGCAGTAACCTGCTGTCAGAGTATAAAATAACATCCTGTGACTGCTAAACATGCAAATAATCAGCTGGTGGGTTCTTCAGTTTGGGATAAAACTTTCCAAAAAGGAACATTATGACATTTTGTGAGATAAATTTGATTTCTGTCTCCCACGGAGTCAAATGAGATTATGGATTGAGTGCAAAGAAAGTAGGTCCAGGACATGTTTAGTCTAGCTTAGCACAAAGACTGGAAGCAGTGGAAACTGCTAGCCTAGCTGACTCATATCTTGATAATGAACAATCTAGTAAATAATCCATCCAACAGTCACTGCTAAGAGCTTAATACTGTTTTGGCATCAGCTCAAATGCGTCTGCTAGGGACTGTCAGTTGGCACGAATCATAAACAAAATCCTTAATGATTTAAATTATGATTTGGCAGATTTGTTTTTTACTGAAAGTTCTGCTTTCTTTTGATAATTTAAAAAGGGGTTTGTAGACATGATTACTTCTCAAACTCAGGTATAAGTACCAGTATAGAGAATTTCAACAAACTTTCAAATTAACCTCCAAATGGAGCTAGGCTTGCAGTTCCTCTCCGTTTCCAGTCTTTATGCTAAGCTAGGCTAATCATGGAATAACCGTGTGCTGCATTTCAATCACTCTAAAGTGTTCCTACTCTCTTTTAAAGTTGTCATACCTGGTTGTTACCTACATACTGCACTGGTATCCATCATTTCATGTGACTCTGGTTCAAGGCCCTTATCCACTGTAGAAACAATTTCACAGGTTCGATGCATATCACACCATGCAAACGTCAAATAAAATCTTGATTGTTAATTTTGAGGTGTGTCAGACATCTACACTACCAGTCAAAAGTTATAGAACACCCCCATTTTTCTAGTTTGTATTGAAATATAAGTAGAGGTCCAGTTAAAAACCTAAAAAATGGTACAAAATTTATCGGCAAACTCCCAAAGTTAAAAATGTTTACGTCACCAAAACAGACATTTTCAGATATAAAATTAACAGTTAGATGAAAGAGTTTTGTTCATTATTTCATTGTAGGATCAACTGATTGCCAGCTGCTCTGTCTTCTTTCATATTATATATGTAATATAGAACAAATAAAGTTTGAGGGTGCATTAACAGGCCTTTCCAAGGTGTTTGGAAATTAGTTTTTTTGCATCAACTTTAATTGTAGCAGATCCTTCCATTGCTGCAGAATACCCAACCAATTTCAGAGATATACAATTTTCAGGGATCAAGTGAACAACTTCCAAGTTATTCTGCAGAAATGGAAGGAAATGAAGCCAGAAAAACTAGTTCTAATACTTTTGACCGGTAGTGTTTACGTCTAAAATCTCTCTGACTGTCGTTTACTGTTATATTTAGATTGGTTTGTCTGGTACAACCCAGACTCACACAGTGTTTAGGGGCCTTAAGACGGCAAACAAGGGTTTCCCAAAATGTTGGGTGTGCTTTTTAATGAGGATTAATGCATGTGTGGAAACAGTCTTGAAACTTGTAGTCACTAATCTTTAGAAAAAGTTGTGTATTCGCTCTGCTTTGACCAAACTGACACCTTCTGTCCTCTTTGGCCTGTTTCAGGTTCACAGTAGACTTTCTATGCTGCTTTCACTGACTTCCTGAAAAAAAACTCAAAACGTCCTATAACTTGCTCACACGCTCTAGAGCTGTTTTTAAAAAGGATAACCGCCAAAAGGAAACCATTAACAAACTTTGCTGAAAAACAACACCAACAAAGAGGGAAACCAGTACTAACAACGACTCACAGCCAGTAGAACAAAACCCCACCTGCACAGCGGTGATGGCACCGACCTGCTTAGTGGCCTGTTTGCATCTAGAAGCCAAAGACCAAACAAAGAAACGTGTTCAGTGGAGGAGCATGCACCAAACAGCATCAACAACAACAACCAACCCAAACAAATACTAACAAAAGGTGGATTTGTAACAGAGTGCAACTACCACAGCATCGCCAGCAACAACAGCACCAACAACTCTGTTAACAGCATTTCTCTCCAGGTGACGTGTAAATAAACTAATTTGTGCCTTGTAAATGATGTTTGAATCAAGTCCACTAAATTTAGTTTTTAACATCTGTAGTTTTAAAGCTTGTGCCTTGCAAACAACAACAACCTGCTGCTTGCTGAATGCCAACAAAAACGCCTCTTTTTCAAAATTTTATTTTGTTTTCCTGCCCATGTGTTAGTAGCTGTTTTTTAAACTGCTCAGGGCCAGTCTACACATGTGACCCCTGGAGGTTTAGTTTTGCCATTTTAAAAAATGAATCTAGCTTTGTTTTATTTTACTTTCCTCCCCGACATGTATCTGTATGTTGTTATAAAAAAACTGCTCATTATGCCACTCCAAAGAAGAGTCTCCAGGCTGGTGGTAGAAGAAGTTGATTTATATGCAGAAATGTTTTACTGTTTTATTTTGTAAATGAATGAGTTGTGGAGAAAAGACAGCTTTGATAAAACCTGAACTTCTAACAGCAACAGAAAGGGGGGGAAAAAGCACTGAAATGTTTACCAGGGGCGTGTTCAAAGGAGCCTTGGGTGACCTACCCCCATCCCACCAGATCATTCACCTGCTAAATCAAGGGTTTAAGTTAAAGATAATTTACTTAGCCTTTTCTTTTAAAAACAGTATCCTGATATAAAGAATCTTATGCTGATGTGTACTGTATGACTGTACTGTATAACTTTAAGTCATAATAACCTGCAGCCTGTTGAACCAATAACTGCTACGTCACTATGTCTAGTTAGTTTTACTTAAATGCATGATTTCAGCCCGTTTCTGACCCTATTTGAGTCAAAAGACTCATTTTAGAGTAAAGTTCACCAAATTTCGATAGAGCCACGAGAATATTCCCCACGATCAGCGCCTTTTTTCCCCCCTCACAGCGCCATCTAATAATGTCCACACAATGCTAGCTGCCAAGTTAACAATCTAAGCGTAGCTAGCTTACCTCCAATTACCTCTGCAAAATGGACAAGCCACGCTGTCAACGTCTTCCTAGCCACCTAGTCCATAAAAACCACCACTGTTGATTCTCGCAGCAGCCATCTTGGATCATGAAGTCGGCGTAGTGCAGTTCTCCCGACTTTCCATGTCAAATGGAACGCACCATTTTCATTGCAGACTGGAATTAAACAGCAAGTTGTCTAAAATCATACCGTGCAGCATTCAGATAAAATGGGAGAGAGACTAACTAGTGACAGGACGTAAGAGACGTACAATACTGTTTAATTATAAAGGATAAAATATCACATTTTATTATTGAAATGTGTTATTAGGCAACACTATCAATCACTTCAAATCCCTTATTAAATCTACTAAGATTAAGCTTTCAATCTTACTGCATGATAATTACATTAAAATAACAGTTGTAGCTTATTAACTTTTACACCTCATTTTTCACAATCTACTTGTTACAAATTTTTAGTCCTGATTCATAACATTAACATATAACAGTGGATGACTTTGAATTGTGAATTTTAAGTTGCATTGTCACTCTATTGTAACTAACATGTATTGTGCAAACTGATGTACCGTACCTCCTACACTACGTCTGCAAATAATGATTATTCATTATTATTTTATCTGCTGATTATTTTTAATCATTTGTTCAATAGAATGTAAACAAGAGCAGCAAATCCTTAAAACTAAAAACCAGAGAATGTTTGGTGTTTTCGTATTAAAAATGATTTGACTACTTGATTACCAAATTGTTGCTGATTAATTGTCTGTCGATCGACTAATTGCCTCAGCTCTAGTTTGAACTTTCACACAGTTGGTGCAACAGCATGCTGGTTAAACTACATAAGTTAGCCAGGCTAATGTTGTTAGCTTTGTTAGTTCGGTAACTCCAGTCCACAAATATTAGTTTTCAGCAGACATTCATAAACCAGTGAGCGAAAAATGGGAACAAATTGTACCTGTAACACCTGCTGTATCACATCAAGACGCTCCTCAAAACGTCCCCAAAAATACTGTGGACACACCCCTGCTGTTTACTAACCATCTGTGTCAGTGCTTTAGTCGTCAGTCAGATGCAAACGCTACATTTTAAAACACGTTCTTTTTGTGCATGCTGAGTAAAACTTACGCTCAATTGGCCCGAACGCTATCTCCGAGCAGGCCAATACCCACCTGAACCCGACACCAGAGTAGCCCCAGTCCCCGAGGAGGAAGAGCTGTCGCAAAACCAGCGTCGAAAGAGATCACTATCAAGAAAGGCTTCCAGCAGGCCAACATCTTAAGACGAGCCATGCTGTCTTTTTATTTTTTTTTTTTTCTCTTGTTCAAACTGTGTTTGTTGTTGGATTTATGCACATTTATACACAAAAAAAATGGGGTTTGACACCTCAACTCTATTGGAAATGACCTTTTTTAAATGCCTTAAAAACGTATGTGAATATAAATTTTTTGTGGCAGGGGAAAGGTGTGGACAGAGGGAGGGAGTTTGGGGGCAATGGATTTAACAACAAATGGGAGAAAAATGATGTTCCATAAAAACAACAACCTGTGAGCTTTCTTTTTCCCCCACTTGTGTCTTATGCTTGTAACATATTTGCATCAAGTAGTTAGATCTAGCAATGTTGAACAGTAACAAAGCTAAAGGAAAAAGAAAGAAAATGTTTGTTCACAGTGTTGGGACATCAGATCCGTAATAGTTCATCCAGTATGTTAAATATAATCCTTCTCATTCAGTTTTGTCTTCTAAGGAGGTTCAGTTCCATTACAGCAGTTAAACACCGCTTTCATTTTGTATCTCTAGACTTTAATATTTATCAGTTTACCTTTTATTCCGTCACAGTTAATTTTAACAAAACGTGGAATTGCATGTCTGTGGTGTATATTTAGTACATGTTTTGTTACATTTCAGTTTGTTTTAACCAGAATATAGTTGTTGTCATTCTCTCAGTATAAAATGCAGTCGGAAAAAAACCTGCATGCAAGACTATGGAAATGGTATTGCTGCTTCATGTTTGAACTGCAGATTGTGAATTCCACAGCCTTATTTTCTTATTTATTTCTGAAAACAGAAGAAGAGGCATTTTTCAATAAAACTACTGAAAATTTACACCTGTGTGGTTTTTTGTGACTCTGTAAGAATAACGGAGAGGCTCCTCTACTACAAGCAGGTCACACCTGATTGAACCGACTAGAAGGGCACTTGAGGGGTACTTGGACTGACTAGGCTATATATGCATTGTGATTGAAGCAAGGGGCACCAGGGTAAACTAATGGGGCACTTGGAAGTGACCTGAGCGGCGCACACAAAAACTATAAAGGGGCAGTTGGGTCAAAAACTTGGATCACATTGGACAGCACTTGCACTATCTAAAAGGGCACTTTTAGCACTTAAGGTGACTAGATAGGCATTATGCTCAACTAAAGGGGGACTGAGGGCCACCTGGGTACCCCTTAAGGGTTGGTTACTGGGCTGAAAAACTAGAAGAGGCACATAGGAGATTATTGGCTAACAACACAGGCATATGGACTGACTAGAGAATAACTTTCGATCACCAAGATCTGCATTTGGACGGACTAGTTTGGCATTTGGCACTACAGGTTGATTTCAGGGGTACATGTACGGACTAGAATGATACTTGGGATGACCTAGGCACTTAGATCGAGTAGGGCGGCACTTGAGACAACGAGGAAATTTATGTGGACTTACTGAAGCAAAACCTTAAGACATCAGCCAGGAAGTTGATGCTTGGTGGAAAATGGGTCTTCCAAAAGCACAATGACCCCAAGCATCCTTCCACGGTTGTGGCAAAGCGTCTTACGAACAAAATCCAGGTACTGGAGTGGCCATCACAAAGCCCTGAACCCAGTCCAATTGGCAAAGGCAACGAGGCATACGAAGTTGACTCCGTTACACCAGTTCTGTCATGAAGAATGGACCAAAATGCCGGCAACTACCCGAAACGTTTGACCCAAGGTAAACTATTTAAAAGGATGGCTACCAAATAGGCCTACTAACTCTGTG